>NC_092023.1:19882432-20112432 GCF_042242105.1 Pempheris klunzingeri
CTATTACCTAAAAGCAGGAATGTGCAGCAAAGGCAAGACGATTCATCCCATTTGCAGCTCTCAGTTCCACGTCATGCTCAAACACACACACACACACACACACACACACACACACACAGATACATCAAAGTCCAGCTGAATGCTCTAGGGAGTCACTAAAATACCTTTCCAAAACAAGCAACTCACAAAAGGCTATGATCATCCCAAAGCATCAAGACACAGGGAGGCACATTACCTTCTTGATGTTGTGCACGAGGCCTTGGTCCTCGTACAGTACATCAGCTCCCTCTGAAGCATCCAGAGACTTCTGGCTGAGCTTTGAGGGTCTCGTCTGGGCGGGACGGTCCCAGCTTTGACCTTGACCTTCACTATGCTGGGGGTCTGTTTGTTTTTGACAACAGGCGTGCTCAGATGGAACTGTCACCACATGCCACCTGGGAATGTGGCACCCACTCAACAACTGTGCAGACCACCATATAAAATCCTCTTACCCTCTCGAAATGCTCCTGCTGGGCCAGTAGATGAGAGACAGACAGACCGTCAGGGGACGGCTGGAATTCGCTACTGGATGACTCAGCCGTCCAAACGGTCTTAGTACTTCAGTCATCATGAAATATGGTCAGTGACTGCTATTACTGACTGTGCGGTAATGTGTGATTAAGCCTATGGTACCAAAATCTTTAAAAAGTGATAAGAATTGTAGGATAGTGGGGACATTGATGTGTATATAGACACTGTAGTTTGACATATACTGTATATATTTACATTTCTATTTACTCTATCAACATTTTGAAAGTGGTTCATTAATTGTATGCTCAAACTAAAAGACACGCACAACCACAAGTGACAACTTCAAATTGGCTTTTTTTTTTATCCCAAAGACAATGAAATTAAACAAAGAAAAATGAAATAAAGTAAATAATAAAGTGAATAAACAGTAAATGTTTCACTGTGTTGCTTTAATTATGAGATCAACCAGCTCAACATTCTGGAAATATGTTTATTTGCTTTGACGAGGATCAACATCACTCACACAGCTGGAGCCTGGAGGTGATTAGCTTAGCTTAGCATAAAGACTGGAAGCAGGGGGAAACAGCTAGCTTGGCTTTCCTACTTTGGTTTTTGTACAGAACGAACAAACAACTTCAGACAGGACAAAGTTAGCTGTTTCCCCCGTTTCCAGTCTGTGTTAAGCTACACTAACCGTCTGTCTGTTCCAGAAAAGAACGCAAATAAGTGTCGTTCCTTAAAGTTAAGGCTTAATATTTTAGTGAAAGCTTCGTTTTAGCATTAACTCCACCAAAGCCTTTATTAGTGCCTTTATCTGCAAATCTATTCAGCTACATTCCAAGAAATTATAGAAATCATATAAATATGATTTTTTTTCCCACAGATTTTTGTCTTAAACGAAGCCCTGACTAAAGCTGTGTGACTGGCCACAGCTTTAGGAATAGCATGGGGAGGTGTAAAGGTTGTCACTTAATTTGAAGAATTAATTTACCGGAAACAATACAGTTATGAATTAAACATTGAAAGCACGGCTGCTTTTATGTAGCTGTGATCAGGGAGAATCAAACTGGATGAAATGATGATATCCAGTGAATTGGTCTAACCCTGGTAAACACACATGTTTTATGAAAATAGATCTTTCCCTGAATTGCTTTATTACATTCAATATTTCATATCCAGTGGACCAGAGAATTCTCTATTGGCAGCAACAATCACTTTATCTGAGTCAGCCCCCCCCTGTGAAATCTAAACAAAGGCAGGGTGGTACCAAGTTGAACTATGATGTATTTCACGCAGGGGGGTCTCTGTGTCGCCATCAGAGGCCGCCTTAAAAGTGAGCTGTGTTAACACAAAAGAGCTCTCATCACACGCTCAGCTGTACTATGGACGGAGAGAAAGGGCTGTTACGTAACACCGCTCTGACTTCTGCTTTGTCAACAAATGGCAGAGAGGAGAGAAGCTATCCAGCTCTGTGCGTGGATCCCACCGAATAGCTCCAAACATGGCTCGAAAGGGCCGCTCCGGAGCAGCAGCTTATCCCCCTAATTGAGAGGAGACCCCCACCTACCCCTCCACCCTCCCAACTCTCTTCCATAAACAGCTTCCACGCTGGACGGCAGCCTGGGATTCTACACATTCCTCCACCAGCTATTTGAAGTTCATGTCAAACAACTGCAGCATAAAAGGAAATGTATGTAACTTACACACTGTGGTCATGATAGAAGCTCAGAGCAGGTTATGCATTTGTGTTGATGATGGACGACGCTTAAGCTGAGTCTATATGAGCAATGCGTCCATGCCTGAATTCTTTAAACCTAATGAAATATCACAGTAACATACAGACTTAATGAGTTCCTACTGATCCTACGGCATCGCACTCATATCCAAGGACTCATTCTGAGGACATTTGTGTCCTTTGGAGATAAAACATCCCTTTTTCTAGGCAAACAACAAAAGCACCCATCACACCAGCCAATGACAAATGTGTCCCTCTGAGCTTGGAGAGGCTCGCAGCCTGCCAGTGTGTCCATGAGAAGCCCTGACAGTTACTGGACGTGACCATGGCCAGATCCCCCGGACAGAGAACACTTGGTTGGCACGTGTGAAGGTCCTGGGGAGGACTGCAGTTGGCCACATGGACCAAACCGCCTGTTACAGATGCTGTGTTAGGGAGCCAGCCTGCTTATAACGTGCCTGCTAGGCTTTTAGAGCCAGTGTAATAAGAATGTCAGTGAGCCGACAGTTCATCCAGGGTGATACATCTTCACAGCACGGGCTCCCGGCTACACTCCAAGAGTGAGAGAGCTTGGATCACAGGCCCCGGAGTGAGGATAAACATTGAACTGAATATTCAAGTAGCCCTGCTGTGTGTCTTTAGGGGCTTTAAGGAGTTTACTTTTGTAGGGGCAATGTGAAAAACTCTAAAGAAGAAAAGCTTATAAGCAAATAAGGAGATAATCATAACTGGGATATGACATAATTGGGAAAGAAATCCTCAACAACCACAATGTAATGATAAATTCCTAGAAATAATACACTAGCATTTAATTTGGGAAGATGAGTAAGAGACACACATGCTGTTCATTTAGTGTTATCACTAGATAACAAGCTCAGCTGTGCTCTATAGATTCCTCCTGGCTTAGATAATAGGACGTACTGCACATTAGGTGAGCTGCGATGACAATTCAAATCATTGTCTGAGAGAGTGCTGAAAGTGTTTCCTCATCTCTGCTGGATGTTTTGACTCCGTCGTGGATTGGAAGCTGTGAGCGCGTTCCCTAATATAACTCTCCGAGCGCCTATGTGACAGGACTACTTGATAATTGAGTCATAGGATATGGCGGCTAAACGTGAATATAAACAGCGATGTGATAATCCAGCAATTTTAAGTGCTATGAAGGTATCCTCGTGTGAAATGAGCGTGCAGCAGGACTCCAGCGGGTCCCCATCATCTGTCTATTTCAGGAATGCCTGCCCAGTCTGACTCGTCCCGTCACACCCAGACACAAACACAGCAGGCAGCTCCGTCAATAAGAGCCTAGCTTCAAAGGTGGCAGCGCATATATCAGATTTTCATTATTGTTTATTATATTTTGTCCTGGGTGATTTATAAACCTGCCATGCATCACTGTCACTTGATAATTCTGGTGTGGTCCGTGCTGGAGGATGATGAGTAAGGACACATGCTGGCTCTTATTAAAATATCTGCCAACAACTGCTGTGACGCTGTTGTTTTCCATCGGTTGCTGACAGAGAAGGGTGGAGGTGCGGTGCTGGTGGAGAGGAGTGCTGCTTAAATCCCTCACTGAAGCATAAATTGTCTTTTCACTGCCTTGTTTACATGCATCCATGATCGGAGGGGGGGGGGGGGGGGGGCTTCTTTGTGTTGCGGACCTTGAAAAACCAAAACATAACAATTCACTTCACTGTCCACTTCAGCCAATGGCAGCAGGTGGAGAGAGCCGACTGGGGGGGAGGGAGGAGGGATGTGTGGTTGCTAAGCGACCTGTTGTAACATTAATGGAGTGAAAACAGAAACCTGGAGTCTGGCTGAAACATCCGGCCTGATCCACAGCCATCCGTTATTCACAGTAAAGACAAGGCTGTTTTCTACAAATACTGTCACTACGCAGGCTTTTGTCCATGCCATGCTGGCATCCAGCTTCACTAAGCAGTCAGCATGCATCAGATGTGACTAATAACTAAGGCTGGGTATAAGAAATATACCTTGACAGAGAGAAATCCAATTACTTTTGCTATTGTCCAGTTTAATGACATTCGCAACTGCAAGTAAAGGGAAATTTTGCAAATTTTCAACTCCCTTGTGTGCATGCGAACAATGTCTGGCTTTCTTCTGAGTCGCCTGCAGCCACAGCTCCCCACTCACCATGCGGCCCATTGTCCACCATTTACTGACTCTAGTAGCTGATACTACTCGATACACAATAAAATAATTACAGTTATTTTCCTGTTAAGTCAGTCATTCAGTCAACAAACAGCCCTGGAGGGAGTACATACGAGCGGGGAGCTGTGGCTGCAGGCGACACGGAGGAAAGTCAAACATTGTTTATTTACATATGCTGCCCACACTGTAATGACACAAAGCCAGCTGAGTATCCCGAAATAATGCTAACCATTAGTTTACACTCGTTCTGAACCCATGGGCTCAGCAGGCCTACACTACAAAGGAAATATCTTCTGTGTCAAAGCAAGAAGTAAAAGACTCTTGCCACCGTCATACCCTATGTGATAGTTTAATTCAAATAGAAAGACTGTAAACAGTTCATAGTTTCAGGGATTCTGTGTCCAAACCAAGTGGAGATCACGTTGGAAAAATGAGCTGGCTTTGGCAAATCTTTGAAATTCAGTTTTGGGATTCATGTTTCCGAGGGGTTGCTCGTGTCAAATCTAGGGGCTCCGTGCAACGTGACTCTGAACGAGCCTCGTAAAATATTAACATCAGTGCCGGGCTCAAACCAACAGGTCCCATCCTCACCTCGCAGGTTATCATTTCTGTTTGTCAAGCTCGAGGGACTGAAAGGCAGCGCTTTGACTTGATTTATTGTGCCTCTGAAAAAGCAAGAACTACATGTTCGTGTTCATTCACATTCTGTTTGAATAAACTTTAGTACAGCAGCGCTCTGCATCCCAAAATCTTATTATGAGAACAACAGAAAGAAAAGCTCCAGATTACAGTCTGATTTTTAGCCATCTCAAGAGTTGATACTGTAAAAGATAAATCGTACCGCTACAAACTGGATACCCGCATATGCTGAATCGTCTTCATCCCAACAAAACTTCTGCAGTTCACAGTTGACTTTAATCGCACAACATGTACAAAAGGTCATGAGAGTTTGCTCTTTGAGTGACTGACTGAACAAATGGCTCACAGCTGAGCCGCTGGCTACCAAACATATGACTGATGTTTCTCTTCCATTTACGCACGCACACCTAAAACCTTCGCTGTGTAAACATCTACAACTCCTCAGAACGTCCCGCAGGAAGCTAACGGAGGTGTTGCTCTTTCTGGGTAAACACTTGTCCAGATACAGTATCTTGTATTTGATGTGTCCAGTGCGAACATGTGATAAGACAAGCAGAGGAGAGTGCGCTGTCCACATAACAACACACACACTTTGGAGAAAATCCGTCTGACTGCTTTGCCCGTGTCCTCGAAGCAGTTTGATTAATTATTTGTGTTGGGGTTAATATTTTATCGAGCTTGTTTAGCGTCGTGTTACTCTCGTGATCCCTTGGAGTGAAAAAGAAATCGTTACTGGAGCAAAATTATGAATGAAAACACAAAGCAGAGACGGACAAATCTGCAGGAGGAAATGAAACAGCTCATTGATAATGGAGCAACTAACTTTGCAATGAGGGAGATGATTTATTTTCTTTTTCTATTTCAGGAAATAAAACCCTGGAACTTTTTTTTTTATTGCCAGTTTTTTAAGCTTTGTTTTTAAGCTCAAAATTAGCACAATGATCGGTGCTCTTCTGTACTGTTCTAATCCACTATTCCCGTTTTATTCCTCTCTAATACTTTGGGAAATGTGAAAAAGCCTATTCTGGCTGTGCTTTGTTCTACCAAAAAATGTAAAACAAGAGGTGAGTATATACTGAATTATCTGTTGCATTGGCATGTTGTTCATGGCGAGGCCTCAGGCAGACCTGTTTGTCTGACTGGAACATGGAGTTTAACATTCAGATCCACTGTGTCAATAACTGCAGAAACACTCACACTATTACTACAGTGCAGTTACACAACACAGCTGCTCAGTCCGTCAGCTCACACACAAGGATGTCACTGGATGAACAAGTGCAGAATATGAAACGGTGCTAAAATATTCCTCTAAAATAACAACCTGTACAATTACTACCTAGGAATGCAGCAGTTAAATGCACCTCCTGGGCTAAACACCTGCTATAGTGTATTCACTTCCTTTTTTCACCTTCAAACTCATCTAATCAAACCTGGCAAAGGGTCTGAAGTGAAACACTAGTCAATAAACTATCCCAACGCCTCCATGCCGCATAATATGCATTCATTAAATGCATGGTCCTGATGTCACAGCCTGATTGCATGCATGTGGAGTAGCCCTTAGTCTGCCAATGACAACCGCTAGTAAGCCTCACTGCTGCCTGCCAACTTAAAGAAACAACCACACAAGAAAAGATTAATTGGTCTTTATCTAAATGGCACCAGGCAGCATTCAGCGTGGTGTAAAGTCAGGAGGCGTTTCATTCCCAGACCCGAGTGTTTGGGTTTTCTCCTCCTGGGCTTTGAGCCTCAGAGTGCGGCACCCATGGCGGGTCGCATCTCCCCTGTATGGATCTCTGTTTGCTGCAGTAACTGTCCCACAGCCTGAGCGCCTCTCTGCTGGGATGCAACATCCAAAGTGACTGACTCACAAAGGCGTGTTTGAGAAACTCTGCAGAATTCACACCCAGTGAGTCAAACGCATTGAGTGAGAGATGCTGGTTCTGCAGCAAACCATTATAACACAAAGTCAGTTATGGTGCAAAAAAAAAAAAAAAAAAGAAAAACTGAAAAGGTGACATGATGGACTAACAATAAAGCAGCAGGGCTGGAGCAGGAGCGCTCTTACCTCTGTGTGCTGGTGATCCAGTGTTGAGCTCGCTGCTGCAGACACACTTCACTGAGCTCCGTGCGCCGACCGCTGCTCTCCACCCGCGTCCTGTCAGCGCTTCACACTCACCGGCCTCAGCTGCGTCAGCACCGGCTCACCGAGCATCGAGCACCGGGGGCCGGGGGCCGGGCCGCCGCCCCTTCACAATAAAAGCCCCGAGTCAGGCATATTCATATATGCGTTAACAATTAGCGACATTCAAACACACAGGAAACATGGAGCATGATCATGTAACAATGATGATGATGGTGATGATGGTGACGATGATGAGGATGATGATGATGATAAGGTGGTGAAGGGTAGATTAAAACAAGTGCAAATACTGCACAATAAAACTAGCACATACCAAACAACAGGTATACAGGTATAAACAGGTATACTAAGAACAATGTGTGAAAGATAGAAAAAAAACAAAAACAAAAGAAGACAAAGAACAATAAAATATGTAAAAGATTAGAATAAAACAAAGGAAGAGTGACAGTTAAAAGCAATGGTGAATAAATAAATTTTCAACTGTAGTTTGATGTCTAAAGGAAATTCACTTTCCTTTTCCATCCTTTATACTGTTATTATTCTGCTAAATGCTCCACTGTGACCAGCAGCTAGAGGATAACTGTCAAAGTGCTGCAGGCTAAGTTTGTTTCATTCATTCCTTTTGTCAGATCTGAACATGAAATCAGTCGAACAACCAGGGTTTTTTAGAGTCATGCTATCTGTCATTTTGAGGCGCAGACCATATTGTCTGAGACAAAGGCCACAGGAAGCACACAGGAATACAAACAAACACAGAGGATGTGCATGTGGTAAGGTCTTCTATGTGGTCCCTTCCAGAGACAAGAGACAAGAGACAAGAGACAGACTCTACAAAACTAATCTACAAACACATTGGTTTATCTATGATTTAATAAAGGATAATAAAGGACAATCACCATCAGAGTGCCTTGGATCTTGGTTCTTTCTGACTGCCAGTCATTGCATAGTCAGCTTATTCATACAAAAATAAAACAACTTGAGTATATTCTCACTGGCTGAAACACTGTTATATAGAATATAGATTGAAATAACTTTGTGCAATGCATTTTTTCCACATATTCACCATGAAACACTTTTAATGCAGAAAAACCTTTGTATGATATCAAGCCACAAATCTATACAGCAAATGATAGAATAAACTAAACAAGCATGTTATTGTTGTAATGCACTCATTTTCTCCACTTTGATACTGTGTGTTTATCAGTAAGGATTTTACTTTGAAAGGTTTGACCAGAAGTCCCAGCTGGCTGCACTCTCTCACACTTTATTCATGTCTTTGCTGTACTGAGTTCATTTATATTCATAACAGTGAAGTCATTTGCAATTTGATTAAACCTCTGCATGCCTAATGAGACCAAATGAAATTGGGAAAAGTTTTCACAAATGTGGATAAAATGTCAGTCGAGCCCAACTCTGAGAGGATGTGGAGCACCACCAAGCGACCAAAGCTCATACTGCACAAAAAATAAATCAATGCCTGTAATCGATTTATTTTTTTTTTGGCAAAGGAGCCAATTAAAATAAGGAAACATTAGGAAACGTTGAAATGTATAAAAGGAACAGATTTTTGTATTTCATTGTTGTTGATTGTTAATTCATGTTGATGCATGAATTATCCAAATAACAAAAATACATATATAAGATACAAATGTCACGGTGATATCATATGAGGTAAAGTACGTGAAATATATCGTCACAGACAACTCACAACTAAGCACTAATATATCATATATATGTCTCTGGTGAACTGAACAGCATTAATGTCACTGGCTGCGGTAACTTTACAGGAAACCGCACCATCAACAGTGGTTAAATATCAGAACTAAAATTCCAAATTAAAACAAATTATTTCCCTTTTTTCCCCGTTTCAACATATTACATGTAAAACCAGTAACATAAAGAACTAAAACACTCCAAACCTACAGCAAGTTCTGTTCGAATACTTTAATTATCACAGTAAAATGCTTGAATGTTATGAGTTATTACAGATTTTTTACAATAAAAACACATTATGTGCACTGAATGTAACACTCATCCACACACACACACACACACACACACACACACACACACACACACACACACACACACACACAATTAAATATTATGGGAATTGAATTGCTCTGTTAGGCTCACTGATACATAAAATGAATGAAAAAACATAGAACAAATAACATTAAAAAACACTGTCTCTCTGCGTGGATTCATCATATTAATCTGATGGTTATTTACAGAAGGACTCGCTGTCTGTCTGTCTGTCTGCCTGTCCGGCTCCTCCATCCACCCTACATCAAAATAACCCACATAATCACCTCAGAGACTAAGTGCAGCAGAAGAGGACGTGCCGATCACCGCAGGCGCCGAGGTATGGGAGGTGCTGAGTCTGTGTGCCTCTGAGTGGGTATTTGAGGAAGTGCTCGGGTCGGGCAGGATATGTAACGCTCATGCTGCATCTTCTCTGGCACCCTGCGAGACACAGCCTGCACTGTAAGATCATCGGCTCTGATGCAGACAAATATGAAAATAAGAGTAAACGGCAGCATGAGCAACAAACACATATATTATATACAGTATTACATATTTATTCATTTATTTATATCTGATTTGTTTCTGTCTTTCCAGTTTTATTATGCTTATAAAAATTAATGTTGTATTTAGCTTGCTTTGCTAGTGAAGTGGATGATGGAGGTCAGTAATAGATTAGGCGAGAGAATTTAATTTAATACATTTACATGCGTCATTAGGTGGGAAAATGTAGTTTAATCACAACAAATCTCTTTAATTCCACTAAAGTCAAAAGCTCTGATGGTGATTAAACTTGTTAGCTTTAGCAGGACTTCAGCTGTTTTATGTTATTATACAGCATTTTGGGATTTATCTACGGCTTTATTTAGTTATGTGGAGTAACAGTGACATTTTTCGATGACATAACAGCTACAGAAGAGAAAACCCTGTAAAATTGTAAAGACCTGTGTTCTGTGAGGTAAAATTACTGTTTTTTTTCAAAGGGGTCTGGCAGCTCTGAGGAGAGAGAGAGCAGCTTCTGTTTGATGTAAGATAAAGAGGTGATGTTGATTTTTTTTAGGTGGCCAAAGTACGTGTTTCTGCTGCCCCTGTCTGCAGCAGTGCACTCGGCGTGTCTGCCAGGACTCCTGCCTGTTTCTCCAAACAGGGACTATGAACAAGCACCTCATACAATCCCACTTCAAAAAATCCAAACAGTCACTTTAAAGAAACTTTGATTCTTCCGGCACAAACAGCAACATTTACATGAAAGAAACATGCCCCATAAAGAACGTTATATAATAAAAATGAACGGCAGCTAGTTAATACCTGATGTGCTGCAGTACACGCTGTGCTGTTACCCACATGACCTTTTTAAGAGATAACAGCCCTATCACTGAGAATCATCAGACAGCAGAGTTACAATGTTCTCAGTATTCACTCTCTCACCTCTACGTATGGTAGATAATTATAAGTTTACACAGCATGACCATCACTGCCTTCATCACTTTATTACTTTGGCTTCCTCTTTAATGCACAGCTGTGAATCATTGGTGGGTGAACATTTCCTCTTTGTCTTTTATTGTCTCTCTCATTGGTGTCTACAGAGTCTTTATTGGTTTCTTGGTTTGTTTCGGTTTGTCACACATTCACACACTAATGATAGCTACACTTCTGTTACTATAATTACTATTATGCATTGCTACATTGCAATAACCTCGCCTTGGTTTATATACAACAGTATTATATCATATTGTTCATTACTGTATTTTTCTGCATTGTAACATCTGTAAACTGGATCACTGGTCATTAAACTGACCTTTCTGGGATCCGTGGAGGAATCCTGGGTGCAGAAATGTGAGCTGCTGTGTCAGACGGTCGCTGAGGTCGTGGCGGAGGAGGGAGATTTTCTATTGTCTCCTTTAAAGAAAAAAAACAAAAATCAAATGTACACGACAGAAAACATTTGAAAATAAAACACTTTTACAAATCCAACTTGCACTCTGCTCTACCTTTACAGCTGAAATGATTAGTTAATGAAGAATTTACTGCATTTCTTGGGCTTGTGTGAAAACTGAAAATCTTTGGGTATTAGACTTTGGGTCGGACATAACAAGCAGTTTCTAATTAATAAAGAAAAGAGTCAGTTGCAGTTGGTTGTTAGTTGCAGTTCTGTCCTTCAACAGATAAAATACCCTCATGATATGAGAAGGTTTCAGTAAGAGTGTCAAACATAAAACCTGCCAAAAAAACATCACAGTTGTGATCACACTTTGACGGGTGATTTCTGAGAAACGATTGAGCAGCTGTCTGCTAACATTCAAAGATTTCATAAGAAAAAAAAGATGTTTTTGTTGAATTTGAGTCTTTTAACAATCTAATTCTATTTAAGTGTTTAATTTTGAGTAGATCTATACTTGCAAGGATTTTAGGAAGTGAAGAAGTGAAGTAGCCAGTGAATAAAAGTGAACAACACAGTTTTTGTCTTCCTCTCTGATGCACATGTTTGCCATGCCATGGTCTGACATGTGCATCACTGCAAGAGAAAGTGAAGGTTCACTTGTGGCTCACCTCCAAGTCAGGCTCTGTCCCGCTGCTATAGCTAAAGGTGCTGTGAGTGCTGAGTCTGTTGCTCTCAGTACCTGATACAAAAAAAACCAAAAAAAAACTGGGTTAATGCGGAAAGAAAACACGTGATTTCAAGCTACTCTGAGGTTAGTGCTTGTGGTGAAAGATGTCGTAAGACCGCTTCACCAAATGTGGATAGAAATAACTTTTCAAGTCTCACAATAAACATGTTACAGTTGTACAACACGCCTGCAGGAAGAGGTGAGAGTGAGATTAAAGAGAGAAAGATGTGAATTCTCAACTAAATGTGAGAACCATGAAGCTGTCAGCTAATTCTTGTCAACACATCAATGTTCAAACTTAAAATGTGAAAGAATTCTCAGGACATCTTGTTGTGCAACCTGTTGAGCAAATTTCATCAGAATAAGTTTAGAATGAGAATGAGTTCAGAATGAATTTATGGATGACTTTAATCTGAGAAATTAAAGTCGCAAAAGCAAATGAACGGCGCAAAAGCAAATTTAAACACAGAGAGCTCCACTGTATGTGTTTGATCTAATTTGCATGTGTTTACAGTTTGGAATACGTCGTAGAAAGAGGCCACTGTCACAGCAGAGGGTGATGCCTTTAAGAACTGTTTGTGTGGGGGTAGTTTCTGATTAGCAAGAATTTCGAGATGCTGTTTCTAAGAAAATCCATGTTTTTGCAGCCGAACAACAGCCCCATTCAGGTACAGGTCACAGACAGTGCATAAATCAAGGCTCCAGTATTGAGGGAGAGCACTATCAAATCAGTGATAATGGTAATGATGGGCCACAAGAAAAGAGGGAAGGGCAAAGCTCTCAGTCTGCACTAAACCTTAATTTGCTTGTAGATACATGACAGACTATGGCTTGTTTGGCCTTGTTAGACCGTTAACCAAAGTTCTAAAAATGTAGCAGGTAATGAGATGCTACAATAATCATGACTTTTACCATTTCCTTTATGCAAAGGTGGCGTCTGGCAGCCAGAAACAGCCGGAATCTGCCACTACAGGTGGTTTATGTGTGAATGCAAACTTTACATCGACAGTTCCGCTGTATCAATATTCACTTCTGTACCATTAATGGTTACTATGCAGTTTATTATATACAAATGAACATTGGAAAATGAAGGGTGGTGTCAGTGAGGGGGATCATGGGTTCATCTGATAGGGCTGTGGGCTGCGGTTTGTCTCATGAAAAAGGTTGGGAATCACTGGCGTAAAGGACACAAGCATACAAACATCCCTCTTGTTGCTGTATGAAAAAAAAAAAAAAACATTCTTGAGTCAAATCCACTCTGTGCACTACTTAATCTAGTTTTGGATTATTCCACTGGATTTAACTTCAAGCATTTTTTACCTCCTACTACCCAAGCTGCACCCAGCTGTTAAATGGAAAAAAGAGGAAAATTAAAGCTTTTTCATGAAAAGTTTTAACAGCAGCTGATGTTGGTGCTTCCAATATCACCGCTGCCTCCGAGCGCCCCTGTGTGAGAATGCATTTCTGCTCCTGCATCTAGGAGCTGAGAGCTTCTGCTTCGCTTCTCCTTGTTTAGTTACACTTCTAATCACTGAGCTGAACAAACAAACAAACAAACAAACAAAAAAAAGTATTAGGACTCACTGGATGTGCTGGACGTGCTACCTGTCTTCCAGCTGCCTCTATGGATCACCTGGCCTGCAGAAGGTGGGGGGGGCCCCACCATTCTCGGTGTCGCCTCGTACACGGAGCACTCTAATGTCATATTGGAGCCCCAGTACAAGTTCCTCTGCAGCGGAGCGCTGATCTCGTAATCTAAGAGGGTGGAGACCACATCAAATATTAGCATTTATTAGAGCAACAGGATGTGATCTTCCACGGTGCTGCACATAGATTAATCATTTCATAACAGCAAGATACACCTCCAGAGCAGAGATATGTGTTACAGCTCCGTTTTACTCCAAATACATAATACAATAAATATATTTTTTCTCTACCCAGTTCCTTTCCTGTCTTCTGTCTATCTTTGTGACGCCTGGTGATGCTGTCTCGTAATTTCTTCAGATTTTCCTAAAGAAAACACAGACACACGTTAGATCCAGTCCTTGACCACTAATCAGCACCTGACAGCCCAAACAGTTGGTGCAGTCGACGGACCTGCTGATAGCGTATGGAGTTGGCCCTCCGCTCGTGGTCGAACTGCCAGGCTTTGAACTCTTGGACGGCCTCATCCACAGTAATTTCTCCCACTTTCACCCTCTCCTGCAGAGATATGAGCTGTCTCTGTCCAGGTGTCTTCATCCCAGCATAGGGGTCGTACACGGGAGAGGGGGGGGCAGGCTCAACTGGAGCTGTCATTCAATAAAAACAGACGAGCTATCAAACATGGTGAAATGTTCCACTTCGCATAATGTCATGTCCAGGGAAAACATTAAAATGTTTTTTTTTGTTTTTTTTAATGGGGTAGTGATGCGAATAAGGCCGCATGCAGTTAAAAACGCTGATGACTTCTGTTAAAGCGTTTAATACTGTAGACATCGGCAAAATGGTCTCAGTGCTGTTTTCTGAGCAAAATGTTGAGACTGTTGGTTTCCTTGGTGTGTAACACAGACTGAGGTAAACCAATGTTCACACGGCATAAGAGGCAAAAGAGCAGGATGATGCCTCATTACTAATTAAAACAAAATGTATATGATTAAATTATTTTTTTACACCTACATCTTTATTTTAGCCACAAAGAAATCTGCAGAAGATAAAACTATTTTTACTTTTAGGTCTCAGTCAGCCATGCGTATTTTGTCAGAGTACAGCAGTACATGCTGTACTCTGGAGGCAAGCTTCAAAATCCCCCAGCACACAAATAGCTGTAAACACAGAGACAGCCGGCAGCTGTGGTTACCGATTTCTTGGTGTCTTGGGGAGCACTGCGTTTCACAGCATTAATACCAGAATGCCTTGCAATAGTCACGCATGGGTGACCAGATAGAGTGAAGATTTAAATATTGTGCTCATGGGTTATTTTTGAACAAGTACACTGAAGTACTGAATCAACGGACAATCTAACATTGGGGAATCAACTCAACCTTTTGTGAAGAACAACTTTCAATGTAATGAGGTGTTAGGCTTGTTCCATTCACCTTTTGAGTATTTTACAAAATCAATAATGTGAAGTTTGGATCCTTCCATACAGGGACTGACCACATCAAATGAGATTATCAAGTTTTATATTGGTCTAATAAAACTTAAATGTTAATAATCACAAAACAGACGAAGATCCTCAGTGCTACTTCCAACCATTTAAACTGGGCTTTACCTGCAGGACATCCCGCCTCCATCGTTCCACTCTGGGACGTACCTTTATCTGAAAATACTGTCAAAAACACTGGGTTAGCTGTTTTTGCCTGGAGAGCTGTTTAATGAAATGTGATAGGCAGGAATGTAGAGAGGACATTTGGGAAAAGAGAAAGAGACAGTTCAGTACCTCTAGAGATGTAGGCCATACGCTTTTCAGGCTCGAACTCGGGCTCAGGTCTGGGCATGGGGGCTGGTGGACGGTTAAGGATTCCTGCGTTCTGCGTACTGTTTGCATCCACGGTGTAGTAGATATCTTCTGGGCAGAGGTCATATGGATTCTCCTCTTCTTCAGTTTGAACTAAAGCATCACGGTCATCTTTTTCCTCCTCCTTACTTTGAAGGTGCTCGTTCTCGTCCTTGTTTACAGAGGCATGTGGTTTTGCTGATGGAAACAACGTAACACACTGTACTATATATTAGTGCGTTACATTGCACTGTGTGTTTGAATCGCATACCTGTTCTGTCTTACCTCTTGGTATTACATTCCTGAAAACAAGCTATAACTATAATTATTATTTGACAATATTTTTATGGTATTTATTCAGCTCTGCTACTTTTCATTTTAGACTTTTATAATCACTATTAAATACTTTGAATCACTTATCACTATGTAACGTTGGCTCTGAGTCTCAGAATGACATTACTGTAGATGTTTGCATTATTAAGAAAGTATATGACAGTAAACTTGAACATGAACATGCTATTTAAGGCTGAAAGTTATTCAAATGTATACCTTGGAAGAACTTCCTAAGCATAGCTTCCTCAGGGTTCTCATCTACTGCATTCATAACTTCATCTGAAAAACAAAAACAGTTTAAGCACCAGTTTTATGTTGTTCATCATTGTTAAGACCAATTAATGAAATCTTATTAATCTTACATAGGTCCTCGGCACATTCAGGATCAATCCCCAGCATTGACTCATATATTTCCTCTGAGCAACCTGAGAACTTCATCATGATATCTTCTGAGGCAGTCATCATCTCATACACCTGTGCCCTCTCCTCTGTTTTGACGGAGCCCTCAAAGTGTGTCTTGAGCAGGTCTGCTGTGTCCTAGATTTGTTGGAACACAAAAGAACCTAACTTTCACATGTACATATCCAACACATTGTTGCATACTATATATAAAGAGGAAACAGATTTCATCACTGGACTTACAAAAAAATCATCCATGAACTGTCTGAGGTCAGTGAAGCCACTCTTCTCTGCCAGTGTGTTTGGGTAGTCTCCATGCTTGTTCATCACGCTGTAGGCCTGCAGAGCCCCAGGACACTGAAGGAGAATGGTGGTCAGCTTCTTAAGGCCATACTTAGCAGCAAAGTGGAGCAACGTGGGAAGTTCCTCATTACGCTGATCTGAAGGACAAGAAGCATTCAGATACAACCATTCATCTGACTGCATACTGACTCCTTTAAAGCTCTTGCTCTCAGGGGTTTCATCCTGATAGACTAAACTGGCATTGAGGACGTGGAGCAAATATCTACAGGTGTGGGAAAACTGACCCACATAAATCAGCACTCGCAACTGAACAAGAACAAGAAATCAGAGCTCTGTACTCACAGGAAGCCATATTGTCTTCTTCAATCTGTCTGATTCCAAACATCTGAAGACCAGTTGCGGGCATACTGGATTTTAGCGAGTCAGTTAGCAGGTTGTCCAGTGATTCTGTTGCACTGGATGTCAAGTTGAAGGCCTGAAAATGCAAAATTAGCTATTAATACCATAGAGTTATTTAACTGAGCAAAACACTGTTTACTATATGAAATAATGTCTCATCTGCAGTGGTCACATGTAACTAAGTATATTTACTCAAGAACTAAAGTACAAATTTGAGGCCACTTTCTACTCCTACTCTACTACATCTCAGAGGGAAGTATAGTACTTTTAACTCCATTACAGTACATACATTTATCTGACAGCTTTAGTTACTACTCACTTTACGCTTCTGTATTGAGTACTTTTACTTTTAATACTTCAGGTACATTTCTTTTCATTCGTACATTATACTTCCACACTTTTACTTAAGTAACACGTTCAGTGCAGGACTTATGTGGTTTACTACAGAGATCAAAATACTTCTTCCATCACTGCTCACCTGACAGATGAAGTTAACAGGATCAGTAGCAGTTTCGAGATACCGACTGACTTCTCCCATATAGGTATAATAAGTGACAGGCCTCAAGCTGACACAGGATTGGTCAGTGTACAGGGTGAGCGATACCACTCCAGCAGGCATATCTGGACAAAAAATAAATACATTTCAACATCTTACCATCATCCCTGAAAAAAACAACAACTTATGGTCACATGACCTCCTGGAGATACTTGCCAGGTGCAGTAACACTTATAGTGCATTCGTTCTCCAGAGTGCCTGGGACCCTTTTTGCTGCTACATTTTCAGATGAAAACTCCACCTCCAGCACGGACTGATCATCTACTTTGTGCGTGAAAATGATAAAAAGTGTCTCCCGTTCCTTTAAAAAGGGAAAAACAGAATTAATATAGCTTCTAAGTAATTATTTTCAGCTAGGACATTACTAGTTCATATCTAGAAAACATGTATTGGGATAAAGTATTCAATAGATTCCACTACATTTCAATCAACAGCAATAATAAGATGTAATTGCTATACTGTATATGGCTGCACGTAATCATCTCTCTCACTCAAGTCAATGAAGAAAAAGTGGGAACTAATATTAAATCACACACTCGTTACATGTAGTATCGCTTTGGAAGCAGCACTGATGCATACTAATTTTGTCTTTGATGTTCTTAATATGTAATTACTTCAGCCTTACCCTGCACAGGACTCTGTTTGGTTGGACGGTGATACAGGTGGGGTGTGTGGAAGCCCTAATTTCCTTGCTCGTTGAATCCCCCGTGCTCACTGGTTCTTCATCCTTCAGGACAGTTTCTTTTTGCTCTTCTGACACCACCTCCTCTGTTTCATCAGCAGTGGGATTTTCAGTTGAAGAGACCGCTGTGATGTGCAACTCTGCCGCTGCTGCAGCCGCAGCTTCGCGCACATATTCACTTTCCACTCGTCTGCCTTTGAATGAAAAAACACAGACATTATTATCAGAAATCCAGGACCTCTTTGGTCAAAATATTCTACATAGTTTAAAGGTAGTTTCATGAGCCTCCAATTATTCAGCAGGAGCCGAAAGCTCCCTTTTCGTACATGCATTTTCTTGCTTACCTCTGCAGACAGTTTTGTTTTTAATAGGCTGAAGTTTGAGGTATCCACCTCTGAAACATCTGCCACCACACTAGCATAATAAATGTAAATGGAATTTCATTTGTCTTGCTCTCAACATTTGAACTGCTTGAACATTTTTTCCACAGTGGCTGTTTCTTCAGCAAAAATCAGTCCAAGTGAAAACTGCCAGTTCTGTGGATTAACCAGCTTTTTATTGCAATCATCATTTATTTTACCTTATTCAGGACATTGTTTCTCAAAAGGCAAAATGCTCATGAGGTTTTTTTTTTCTCAAATATTTCTTATTCAAATCTTGACCAACATGTACTGCATGAAATTGAATTGACTTCCATTCCAGCTGAGGTAGGGTTTGATATCTTTACCACATAAAGATGAAACTATCTACTTATCACGATACCATGACAGGTGTCATAAAATGTGTATTTGTAATTTGGGTGAACTGACCCTTTTATTTATGTCATCTTATCCAAACTTTAAATAGTTGTAACCTTTTAGGGAAAAGCTTCAGACATGTAAGAATAATACAATATGTAATAACAACACACCACAAATGTGTGAGGTCTTTAAAGGCACAGCAAAAAGGAATTAAGTGTGATGAGTTGCGTACTGTCAGTGATGGACTCCAAAATGGTGGAAATGTAGAGAGCAGGCTCGTCCTCAGCAGAGAGTTTTCTCCAGCTCGGCCAGTCTTCGAAGGTCTCCGTCAGTATGTCGTCTTCTGAGATGCCGCACAGCAGCGCCACCACTCTGTGTGGGGGATAAAGGAGTCTCTGGAGCCCTCTCTGTAGCTCAGGGTCACAGAGCATGTCCAGCAATGCTCCCGTGAGGAGCAGCACAATGCATTTGGAGCTTCGGAAATGTTCAAAGTTATATCCATGGAGCTGATCATCCGGGCCAACCGCATACAGCAATATAGACTTTTTGTGGAACTTTCGGGAGGATTTCAAGATCTGCTGCAAATATATTCCCCATTCGTGCGCCTCAGGTGTGTGCAGAATTAACAGCTCATTTGCTGAGAGTGATTCGGGCTTTGCTGAAAAACAGAGCATAATACAGAGTGGTTAGTATGTACAGTACACGCATTGAGTCTCAAATCTGCCTTAACCAAAGCATAAAACCGGATAATATTTATTATTAGTTGCTCTTAAGCATTGCTGATCCGGCCTAACCGCACGAAATGAATCCCAATCTTGTAATCAGCTCAAACACTACACTAATGATATGACACTGGTCATATTATGTGTTGGTTTTCCATGTTGCATCAGGTAGTATTTGTCGGGGAAATGCTCCACAACATACCAGCTGTCCGGCCGTGAAATGTCAAGGTGACTGTGGTTGGAGGATGAATGTCCGATTTGTTTGATATTTCAGTGCAGAGCCAACAAGGAGTTGTGCAAACATTGCACTATGTCAACACTGGTCAGAGTAATTTTGTTTGACTCATTACAGTGTTTAATCAGGTCAAGTTCACCTCTGTACACGCTAACTGGGAAAGAAACCCAACACGACTATTTCACCTCCATCACAGTTCCCGCTGATGACAGGGCAGAGACACTCGCCATCTGTTTGTTAATGGGTCAATAACATGACTGACTCAAATTTAGACGTGTGGGAAACTGTACAGTAACAGACATATGAATTTAACCATACAGGAAGGCTGAGCTGCATGCTTCCTCTTTTTTTTTTATAAGCTAAGGAAAATTTTTTTCAATGAAAGTTGAGTTAAATACAGTTCATTGAAATAATATTTTCTATTTCAAAAGAAAACTTTAGAAAAGCATAGTCCACACTGTGTAATAAAAGACAAACTGTTAAGTGCTATTTCTATGCAAATATATGTCTTTCGGTTATATTTCCACTACTTGGACCTGACTTAAAAGGCAATTATGGAAGATAAGTTATATTTACCTGATTCAACACTTGAAATGGGTACTTCCATGGTTGTAAAGCCTCAAATGTGTACAAAATCAGCCCACAATGAGCATCCCAAATGTGTCCTTTTGGTTTCCTAAGTTCTTTCGTCTTCAAACTGAGGCTACATTAGCTATCACCAGCTACTGCCCCTTGCTCAGTTGTATAAATACCAACCCTTAGTTTCCTGATTTTGGTGGCTCTGCCCCACTTCCTGAAACAATTGAAGAAGTGAGAGAACGCACTACAGTGTTGTCATGTCGTGCAACATGTCAGCAATTTCACACTAGTCATTTGTGGATGGTTGATTATTCAGAGCAAAAACTAAAGCTAAGAAAAGAAGAAGGCACGCAGGCACAGACCTTGACACAGAGAGCAGATTAACACAAAGCAAGTAGTCTTTTGCATAGGAAATCATTTTGATATGCGTTTGCTTTTTGTTCTCAAAATACTGCACACCCACACACAAACATAGACACAGACACATCAATTCACCTGTTACATGAGTCACATGCTTCCGTTTTTTCACTTCCTTTAACAGGGTACGTTTTGTCCAGACACTGAAGCTATGAAACTTTATCAAAAAAGAAATAAACATGCTTATCTCAAAACAGCAAAACGATGATCAGGTTACCTTAAGACTCTAGTACCATAGAGGCACTGGTACAAAATGTAATACTGAACTTACATACATACATCTATCCTTTTATAGGCAATAAAAGTTTCTGGGTCACTGTCACTTAAGGTACTTCTAAGCTTTAGAAATGTCAAGGATGAAACTTGTACTACTTTCAGTTTTGTTGTTTTTGTGTGCTCAAACTGGCTGAAAGTCATCACAAAGTACATGCACATACAAACACAATGCATTTCAAAAGTTTAACAAGAAAATAACTGATTGAGTCAATCAAGTGAATGAATCATTTATGTGGTGTCACTATTTCTTAGTATTTGAAGTTCCAGATTTCAAGAATAACTCCTCCTGTGACGCGAGATGACTGCAACAATATGTAGCACTGCACTGATACAACCACTAGAGGGCAGCAGACAATCACATAGACTTGCCACCAGACTCATCAGCGGTCAGCATGCAGACACCCACCAGACGAAGGCAGTCACCACAGGGGGAGACAGGTGAGGCATCCAGGTACCTCCATACAAGTGTGGTACGAAACTTCAGCAGTAATATTCCATCATACGTGGGGTCTAATGCATTATTTAAATGCACTGTTTTGGTTAGAGAGATACAACAGCATATCTCTAAGTGTGGGGAGTTGGTTTAAGGAACTCCACTGGAAAAAAACAATTTCAAACACCAACTCCTCTTCAGCTTAAGATGAAGCTGGTGTGGAAGGCTGAGCCAAAGACAACATGCCCATGCCACATCAACAAAGGAAAACTGTTTGGACGTCTGCAGGCCAGGAGGATGATTGCACTGTTCTGGAAGAATACGGACATATCTTCAATGTGGACGCACAGAGATGGACTTCACAAGGACTTTACTCAGGGAAGTTACATAGAAGAAAAGGATAGAAACTTTTTTTGCTTTGGGAGGAGGAATGCACTATGGCTGTGTCTCTCTATTTACTACCTAGGGCACAACACAACATGACTGCCATTTTAGTTGAGTTTTTGCACTATTTAGTGACCTCATAAAAATCTTCAATGGAAAAAATAAGTGTTATCCATGGCATGTACACTACCACTGTAATGCGTAATTACAAAAGTGCATTACCTAATTACGTTGTGTGACTCTATTCCTCTCTGCGGTGACGCAAAGTGACGATGATTTATTAGTGTCCACTACCTCAATTCCCTGGTCGCTTAAAAACATAAGAACCTGGGATGTTTGCACACAAGCAAAAACAGACGAATCAGCTGACTAAAAGCTCGATCTGAAACGTGAGCAGGTGCTTTGGGCAGCAGCAGAGACATTAATTTATGCTGCATGTGAGAATTGTTGAAGGCTAAAGTTGAGGTACATTTTCCTGGCATGGTTTAGACCTACTAAACCAATTGGAAGGCGAGGTAAATGCCAATAAATACAAGGCAGTCATCAGTGATCACGATCATTGTATGAGAGCTGATGAACCTGATGGCAGCCCAACAAAGCGCTCGCGAGGGATTCTGTGGCAGCAGCACCTGAAACAGCTTTTTCCACTGCCGTCAACAAAACACCAAAGCATTACATCTCTTGAAGAATTACATCAACACACCTCTGCTCACTTGTGGAATCAAAGCCAAGAAGCTCTCTACGTGGCTCACGGTTAAAAACTTTTTGTTGGTGTTTGGTTTGTTTTGGCCTGAATGGTTTGTAGGTCCTCAATCTTGTGTTACTTTAATCATAGTTTATTCACTTGTCTAACCATGAATTTTCACCACAAAATCAATTTACACAGTTTTGCCTTTCTCCAATAATACAATTACTTTGGTTCCTGCTTTGACCTCTCTCTCCGACGTAGACCTTTTAATGGCCGCAGCAAAAGTTCGCTCTCTGACTTCTGAAGCTGCCTGTGAAGAGCAGGGTGATCCATGACCCGTCTTTAAGTACAATTTCCTGTAGAAAAAGAATCCCCTAATTTCTTCTAACTCTGCCATTAGCTACCAAAAGCATGACCGGCCCGTTACCTTTTGTTTGGGCTCCCTTGAAACCACTATCTATTAGGTGGCTCAAATCAAATCCCTGCAGCCTGAGTTTAATAAGAGAATATTTTTGCTCCTATATTTTAACCTTGTTATCCAATATCCTGTCTTTTTAGTCTGCAGTGTGTTTTCAGCACACGGAGCGACTCTGCCAGAGAGCGTGCGTCAGTTCACAGCAGAGACCTGACATCCTGCCTCTAGGAGCACAAAAGTTCAGCTTGGTGATATTCTGCTATACAGGCACTGGATGAGTCAATGTTACATACAGGACGGTTAACAGTTTACTTCTGACCGCATCAACCATTATCTTTAGTTTAAGTCTACCTGAGCCATGCCTTGATGATTGCTGGACCACTAAATATCATACATGTATAAAATGCTCTATGTATGCTCTACTATCTTTGGCTTATTTTACTGCAAACTGCACACTTATTTTTTTGCATGATTATTATGACTGCATTTAATTTCAATAACTTCCACATAAGGCGCCTGCAGGATGAAAACTCTGTAATTTTTTGAGGAACAGAAAAAACCCCAACTTATTTTAGCATTGCTGGTAATTTTGAACCAGCTTCATGAGCTAATGAAATTTGTTTAGTTCACAGAAAAGTGTGTAATTCTACAATGACAGACTAAGATGAAAAATGCCAAAACTAAAGTTACTGAGCACCAAGCACTCCAAGGCAGGAGAGGCTGTAACAGAGGGGGAGCGCAGCACTGTACATCTAATATCGCCGACATAATGGTCATGTTACCGTCTCATTTACTGTACTTCCCCATCCCGGGAAAGCTCTACCTCATATCTGCACTGCCTCTGAGGCTGTTTGGGAGACTCTTAAAGTGGAGGAAACTAGAAACAAAGCACAGTCCGAGGACACGGGGTGCAATCTTGAAATGGAAAACTGAAATGGGGAAAGGGTCTCTAGCTGAAATGTTATTTGGATGATAGCCTGCATAAGAAAGGATCTGTGTTTGGTTTCTCATTGAGAGTCACCAGCAGGGCTCATTGTGATAAGAAAATAAGTCTAATGTTACCTGATCTGGTATAATGTGGACCAATTACCACTCCATTGCACTTCATTACAGGACTGTAATAGGGCCGGGGGTCAGTGCTTGAGATGGAGTGGCAGAGGAAAATTGAGTCGTCATTGATAATATGATAAAAACTGACAGTGAGAGGCCCCTCCAACAAATTATTGAAATTTACAGTTGATAGGGAAACACTATAACCTCATTTGGTAAGCAGCTGGCAAGCACTTGTACAAAGCAGGTCCTCTAACACAATGAGAGGCTTATGGAGAGAGGGAAATCCAAAACTATCACAGAATAGTTTTAGACTCCTGCTCATTGGCTCCTGGCATGGAGCGTGCATATATTCAGTTTTTAGAAACATCTAGAGTCAAATAAATGACCCCTCTGGACCGTATTTTGCTCCTGTACAGGTGAATTGTGGAACCCATCACTATTTGTTGCAACAATAATACGCTGGCAAAAAAAAAGCTCTGACTGAATAAACAAGCTACGTCTGGCTGACATTATTTTTATTCTCAGTGTCTCTCCACAGTGGAATAGAGAAGTGCGGCGGCTGACAAAATATAAAATCTCATAGTGTCTGTAAACCACTGTGCTCTTGGAAAAGGTACGACAACCATTTGTTTGCCTCCGTTAAAGTGCCTCCATTTGAGGCCCCTTGAATAAATAAATCAAATAAACTACCGTCATACATACATTTTCAATCCATCAAGGTAATCAGATTCTGTTTACCTGAATGGGAACTATTCTAAAATGTTATTAAAAACTTAAATGGAGTTTAGGTGTGGAATAACTAGGCAGAGGAAATGATGAGCAAACAGCAGGATAAGATTCCAATTATTATTAAACAAGCATTGCATTGACTAGTAAAGAGGAAAATAGCTTTGACATTTTCTACAGCTGAAGCTCCCACCTGACAGGCTTTGTCAGGAGCCAATAAATTCAATTCATAGGCTTTTAAACATGAGGTAGTCAAAGCCTCCTCCTGAAATATTGCTTAAAGGCCCATTTTCACTTATTCGAACTGTGGTCAACATCCATATATGTGGGCCAAGAATGGACACTTGCGTATTATAAATGTTTATATTTTTAAAAAACGTATCTTTGCCAGTTGGAACAACTGGGATAAATATATATACATATTTAAATATATATAATGCATTAAAAGCTGAATCAACTTCAAAACACATGAGGCAGTAGTGTATGTTCAAAATGTGTCTTTTCCAGCCCACCATGATTTCCCTGAAGCATTCACAATACATCCCAACATTAAGAATTCAACAAGGCCATAAAGTCATTACCTTGTGCTGAAGGAAATATAATTTATGAATCATTTAGAAGCCCAACTAAGTTTATCTAACATATCTAAATAGGCAATATAGTGAGTGCATGCTTCATTGATCAAAACTGTTGTGGAACAACTTATCGAGCAACCATCTTTAACTACTATTTAAAGATCATTTCGCTTTCATCTACAGTCTCCACTCAGCTGAAATCACTTTGACATGATAAGACAGTCAATTTGGATGTCAGCTCTGGCTACAGTAATCACACTGGCCACTAGATAAGTGTGACTTTATTTATTTATATTGAGCCCTGTGCGTGTCTAGTTGAAGATAATAGTTTCATTTTGCAGAGAAAGTTTGCCAGCTACCCTCATTGTGGAGTAAATGTGACAGATTTCTGCTTCATTAGGATTCATCGAGCTGACAAAGATGGATTCGTAAGATGAATCAACAATAGCAAAACCAATATGCAGGATTCCATGAATCTCTATACTTCCCTTGTTCTGGCTTTAATACGCGCTTTACAGCTTGAGATTTACAGATCACAGGTGACAGCACGAGAATAAAGATGAATACTCACACTCTAAAAGGTAATGATTTCAGAAAAGTTCCTCAAAAATATGAAATGTGCCACATGAAAGTCACATTTTCCACATATTTAAAATGTTTTTAAATATGTGGAAAATGTTCCTGTGAAACACCTTTAGAGAAAAGGTTTTGAATTCATCTATAAATGCTGGTGGACAACTGAATGTGCTTAAATCTGCCAGCTTTCTTGGGAGGTTTACTGTTTTATGGTGAAAATATTCATAAACATCTTAAGCTTATTTAAAGACATTTTTAAGGATCTCTCAGAGAAAATTTAGCAGGTTAAAGAATACTGGTGCACCAGACCTTGCATCCTTAATAGATCCATCCATCATGTTTGTACTGACGGTGATATATGGAACTCAGCAGCCATCAGACCTGATTTTATAAAGCTGAATCAAATGAAAACACCTATGCTTGTATTTGTCCCTGGTGTGTGCATGTACTGAATTATTTAATTGTATCTTTGAAACTATTTTTTGTAGTCTCGCCTGCCTACTTTCTGTTTTATAGCAAGTGTTTGCAAACAGTAAGGTATTTATAATGATTAAAAAAAAGCCTTTAAAGGGGCATAACTACTGTTGCTGTTTTGTAGCAGTATAGTGACATTAAGAGGATGATGGTCAACGTGATACAAGTTGTTTTTCCGCATTATCTCATGTTGATTCTGGAGCCTCCATTTAACTGATTTCTTGAGTTACTAGCTATCAACAGATGATAAGGTCAGGTGATGCTCTACTTTCGCTCTGAGAGTAACATCCCTATGTATTAGTGTATTACACTTTTCCCTCTGTAGCATACCAGGGTTCTTTTCTGGTGGATTTTTGATAATATCAGACTGGTCTGTCTCCAAAAGTTATCTGCTGCCTCTGAGAGACTATCAGTGACAGACTCCCATTGTTTTGCTAGTTGGCACTGTGCCAGGTGGGACTGATTGTCCAAGTTAGCAACAGTAGCATCGAGAGGAAGAATGTGGTAAAAGGTCACTTATCCTGCTGCATCGTTACATATGACAGACGTTAAAGCAGCACTGTTTAAGTATTGGGGAATTTTTCGTGGCATTTCAGCTTTGACTGCGTGTAGAGGAGGGTGACAAGAATGACGAGACAGAGTCTGGGATGTCAGACAGCGAAGGTCATGAACCAGGTGAAACAATAGAACTACAGGGCACCACTACACACACAGTGCGTTAATTAAATGCAGACTTGATGATGAAGCTGACTCCAAATGTGTTCTATTACGCGTTGGTACAGTAGCCCGGGTCAGCCTGCACTGGTATGTGTCCTTTCAGAAACTGATAAAGGTTCCTTCACAGTTCCAGTGTGAACAGCCCATACATGGATCCTTGTGGAAAATTTCTTTGGGCTTTTCAAAATATAATCCAACCCGTTCCTACAGGGACTATTTATATTCTGGAAGTCACCTGAGGGGTTCATAAAGTATTACATATGGAGGAACTGTGAAAGGGGCCTCCAAGAAGCTTTAATTTTTAAAATTAAAGTGCATACTTACAAAGATATTGCATTACTGAGCTTGTTATTACCCCCGCTGCCAGTGTAGCATGAGGATTTTGCACTTCCACAATAAGGCACAAGAGGTCAGAGCTCCACTACAAATACTATGAAGTACTTTGGCGCCTCATCCACATCTGCTGTATGCCAGGCATGCACTATTCATCGTTATCATGAAGGCCATTGCCTGAAAGATGTCTGTTGAAATAAGTTTGCTTAAAACATCATTACAAATCCAATTAATAGTGTCATTAAACTAGATAAAAAGAGTGACAACATTGTGTGATTTAAAATACAGAAAGCCTTCAGCTGAATACCAGGTAGCGATCTAACTTGTCAGTGCTGTTTAAATGTAGACGTTATTGAGGAAGGTGCTGCTATGGGCTTTGCTGACTGCTATGAGCTGAGCTATGACCCTCGGTGAGGCAGCGTTTTCAATATGTTTATCTAGAGAGCATGGTCAAATTTTGTTTGCTACCAATAATACTATATCAATCATTTAAAATCTGATATGAAAAGTACATTTTAAAATTCACAAGGTAGAGCTCACTGTAAGTTGATCCTGTCAAGGCATTCTATAGTAATACAATAATATGATTAGCTGCTACAATAAAGTCACAGAATCACAGGTCCTTTACTGTGTCTTCAATATCAAAGCACTGCAATAATATTTAGGATGAAAAGGGCACATAAGATACAGGACATTCAATATCTATTTCATTTGACAAGACAAAGTCTTGAGTCATTTTTATAACAAGGCTAATCTGTAAAGCCAACTAAAGGAGGTCTTAGATTTTTGTGTTGCAATAATGTATGAGGCTGTGGTAGACTTAACAGAATAACAATTTGTTTCATTTGTTATCTTTCTACCCTGTGACTCTACGATGGAATATATGACAGATAAACCAAAGCCAACATGAAACAAAGGCATAGTAAGACCAAGCAGATGTGAAAACCAGACTGAAGTAGTGGGAATCAATTCATGAACTGCACTTCCTGTATCATGAAAACTTGCCACAGTTAAAACACAAGCTTATTTAGCCAGTAAAGAAATATTAAGCATTTCCCATGCCAGACATTTAGCAAAAAACATTTCTTAAATTCCTAAAGAAAGCTGTTTCAACCTGAACACATTAGCCTGTATGCTAATTGTCTTGGTTAGCCTAAACACTTCAGAGAGAGAAACTAAAAAATATATAGTTAACCTAATTTCAAAACTAGTAAGCTAACTCTGTCTTGTTGTATCACCAATATACATATATGATATCCATAAAATATTTTTGAGGCAGTCAGTTTCTACCACAGAATACTGACACTTCTTTATGCTAATTCCCATTTTTGCCTTATTTTTTCCCTTCTCACTGAGATGTTTCCTGGCTTTTGTTCTACAAAATGCAGGATAGGGTCATGAAAAAATGTAAAATTACTACATTCAGAGGCATTAAATGTAAATCGAATGTGTACAGTGACTAGCTGGTTTATCAACATTTTAAAAACACTTGTCAAGCAAATAATTTTAGTCCATTTTTAGACTCGCATATCCAAACCCCACAGGAGAACATGAATACCAGTATCCCATTAAAGCTAATCTGTCGTCCCGTTTAGCTGTCAGAAAATGTCCTCCATCTGACACGCCGTTCCCATTTTCTCCTCCATCATTGACGCCATTGACACTGAGAGGATTACAAGGTAAATCAATAAACACCACGGCATCATGAATGAGGACAGGTCTCAGTGAACTGGTGCCTTCACACCGGGTTAGGTCTATTTACCTGTGATAACATTCCACAGTGGGGACCTCTAGGGCCCCGATCTCTATAGTTAAGATTAGATGTCACCACGTTTAACAATGAGAAGACAACTCACTGCTCTGCAGCACAAATCCACATTGTGCTGGTCACTCATTACATGAACATCAGCTCCATGTTGAAGCAGGAAGAGACGCAGCAAGTATGAAACTACCCAGATATCACTGTCGATGTTATCTAACACAATAAAGCCTTTGTTATCCTGTTCATCCCTTCTCTTGTTCTCTTTAATAACCTCAGTGTCTTCACATGTATCCAAGTCAGGAGACTTAGTGCTCATAGTGTATCACCCTATAAATGCATGTCTTCAACCAAATATTCTTTACTTCCTCAACAACTTTAACAACTTCATATTTTTCAGTTGGAAAGTAGATCTCTAACTTTCAGCAAATGGCATGGGACAAGAAGAGGCAAGACTGCCGACCAGACAGACGAGCGTTCCACTCTCCAGCTCTTAACAAGCATAGTAATACATCAGTCAAAAGCAATAATTTTACTATTAATGAAATTCCAATTTGCCTTCAGTGCATTTCACGTTGACATTTTCCACATTGCAACAGTGCTTTGATAAAGTTTTTAAAATGCAAAAACGCATCTAAGAGGCTAAAGACCAGCCCGGGTGTCAGCGTGCCTGGCAGAGGACTATGGTACTTAATTTTTATCGCCATGTGCCCGGGGCATTGAATGCCTGAATGTTAACATTGGCTCCATTTTCATTATCATCATATGATTATGGATTTTACTGCATTTAGCTGATAATACAACTAGGAGCTCACCTTAAAAGAAGTTGCTCGAAGGTTTCATTTCTGCCCAAATGAAATTTTCATTTGACAAACAAGTATAATTAGGCTGCACTTCTTGTTCAGTGTCAGTCTGTTTTCTGATTGAACTTAGACCAATTTGCTGCCACTAAATGAGTTTGAATAATTTCCATTCTGAATGTCTTGGGGACATTAGCTTTAGGAGTGCTAAGTGGCAGCATGCTTTTTGAAGTTGCTGATTATTTGATGCCACCCCTGTCTACCTATACGTTTTTGAGCTTACTTCAAAGTTAACAGGGAAATAGCCTACCTTGGAGTACAATGAGAATTTGAAAGTGTTTTTGGCCAGGTCTGGGAGGCAAAGTGAAAATTACTTTAATAAGTGTGTAATACACTTCGTTAGCTTCAATGCTCTTTACTTTTTCACTTTATTTCTTTCATGTGGCCACTTTTATTGTACTGAATGAGCGGATTTGTTTCTGTTGAAACTGTACACCTAATAACTAATATTGCAGTATCAGTTTCATTAAAACCGCTAATTATAAATTAACACATTATGAATTAGGAAAACTGCTACAGCCGGCTCTCGCACTGCCTCTCTGTTATTGATAATAATGTAATACATTAATGTTTAGTATATATCAGAGCAAGGGGTGAAGCTATAGTAACTATTGGTAGACATTTATACTATGGCCTCCATCCACATGAAGTGTTTATTTCTCATAACACAACAACAATAAATATACTACGAGACAAAACTGTTGCAGATTACCTACTAATAATAGCAGCGTAAGCCTCGGCAGCCGCAAGATGAGAAACAGCAGACCACTGTGCATGGCAGAGAAAAGTGGGGTTATTTGTATATTTCCCCCTAATGGATTTGGTAGATGACCTAAAATCTGAGTAACAGCTATTTCAGTAGGAGTAATCCAGTCATCCTCAAAAAAAATAAACACCAATGTGGAGCGAAATTGAACGAGAGAAATGGAGTGAATAAAATGGGCGAGGGCAAAAGAAAGAGGGGATCACAAATAAAGCTCAACGTAGGATTGATGAGAGGAAATGGGGATTTTGACAATGTGATTAAGTAATGGTTTCAAAATATGGAAGCAATGGTAAAAGGAGAATAATTTACTCAAGTATAAGAGCAGTGCATGTCAATGAAGGGCGGAATTACATTTCATTATCATAAATAAGGAAAACCAAACTGTGGCTTGGTTATGAGGAGTTTACAAGCCGGTGAGCCAAAGACTCCAAAACAGCTTTTAACGTTTCTCCTAGACTTCCTTTGTTGGCAGCATTTCAGGATTTTGGTCAGTCATCAGAGTAAGGTGGCAATGAATACTTTAACAGTAACAAACACTTAAACCTATGAAGTCACTGGTGGGTTAATTGAATGTGTAGTCGTCTATCAAGACTGAAAAAAGGATTTTCAAAGAAACGAATCCCGTCTCATTAAATGATGAAATCTGTTCCCATGCTTTTCAGGGTTCCCAACCCTGCTAAGGAACTCTGTGCCCAAAAGCACAAGATCAAGCTCTATCCTGTTTCCACGTTCTCAAAGTGGTACTAAATAACTACACAAAGAGCAATGCTGGTTTACAGTACAGAGTACTATTGAACTAACATGACAAAGGATTCAGAGACCACTACAAAGTGGAGGTAATACTCTGGAATCGACTCAAAAGGCACAATTACTGTGGATCTAAAAGGATTGCAGCACATCTGCAATTAATTTGCATTGTACTCATTTTTCAGAGGAATGAAACAACACCGAACTTGTACGACAAGCTGACTAACGCAAAGATACACTGCGACTTTGTCACTTCCCGTTTCAGTCGCTCAATGAAAATATCGAACGGCGGAAAAAATGTCTCCGGTCCAATTGATTCATAAACAAAGTCTCAAGCAACAGCAACAGTCAAATGGATTTTTTTCTAGAATTACTTTCTATGGAGTATCTTCATACTGTACTACATAGTTATACTAAAAAAACATATTAGCAAAAGCAGTAATGCAAAAAAATTTTTTAAACAAACTTAAAACAAACTCTGGTTTTCCATGCATAAATCATCTAACAATGTTTTTACTGTTTTCCTTTTTTTATGTCCATTCATGTAGCTGGATTCCTATAAGTACCAGGCAATTATCATTATGAATTCTGAGTCAAAAAGCTGTGATAAACACTCCTACACACTACAGTACCTGAGCGCACAGGATTTTAAATGACACGCTGAAATGTTATGCATGATTCTGTGTCTACTATAATTCTATGCTAGAAAGTGTTGACTTTTGCTGGTTTTACATCTGCCATAATGATTACCAAGAGCTTCACTGCATCGTGGAGACAGCCAGATTGCTGCTGTGTGCTCCACTACTTGGTTTTGACATGTTTTGTGCTGTGTGCCAGAAATGTTTTAAAAATCTCAACTGTAATGCAAGATTCACTATGTGTGAACAAGGAGCACCACAAACACAGAGGGGTCTCATTAGTTAACAAGGATGAAACACTGACAGTTGAAGCTCTAACGCCAAGTCAGAGATGAGGATTGTCTACATTTACTGGATCTTGTACTGGATCCTTAAAGGGGGACTTTGTCTGTCTTAAACTGGCTTTGTATCCAAAATGCTTGCACCCACAGATCCCTGCTCATTTACCCGCTTGATGACGTATTTGGGCTTTCGGTTGTTAAAAGTACAGATTGTATTTTTTTGTATTTTACATTTCTTAAATGCCCGCCGTAAGAAAAGGCCTTTAATAGTTTACTGCTGGAATCAGACAATACATTGCAGAGGAATCACGGAGGAGGAAGAGGCAGCATAGTGCATTCTGGTTGTTGTTAGTTTTCTACCGTTAAAGCAAAGAGAACACCACAGCCAGTTTTCTCTGGTCATGTAGCACCAATTTCAAAATACTCAAAATACTCCTTTAAACCTGACCATCATAACCTATAAGAAGGCCAGAAAACTGCTTCCCCACTGGGAGACGACCAGAGGTGGAGTGCAGGTGAGAGTTCTGAGCCTTCTTACTACTGTGCTTTGCCAACACCGTCAAAATAAAGTATGATTCCCAAAGTGAATCATTAAATTGTACTAATGCAACAATCTAAGAATACTGAAATTGACAGTCTTGAAAAGTTGTAGATTTTTTTTTTTAAATCAGATCAATTTGCTGAATGGCAAAATTGTTACTCAACTCAGTACATCAACAGATCCTTTGTATATATATATATATATATATATATATATATATATATATATATATATATATATATATATATATATATATATATATATATATATATATATATATACATATACATATACATACACACACACACATATATATATACACATATACATACATATATATATATATATAGAGAGAGAGAGAGAGAGAGAGAGAGAGAGAGAGAGAGATAAGTTATCTTAAGTTATATAAGTTATCATTATGAGACTTGAAATATAATGACTTCATTACATATCATGCAACTACCTTTGCTCACCAACTGTAATGCAAACAAAAAGTTTTTAGAAGTAATTAGAGCAAGTTAGAGATGATTTGTCATCTCCCCTGGTAAGGATTTCCAAAGATTAAGTCTCCCTTAACCCACTCCACAAACACAAACAATGATAAAGCCAAAATCAGATTTTGGTATCTACTGTCCACAGTTTGCATCCCTATCCATAGGAAAGCTGCTTAGCCTTGGCAGCTAGCACATATGTGAGCTGACTCCAGTGGTAACTGAGTTTGAGAAACCCCTAAAGCGAGCTATTAGGAGCATAATGAATAAATAAGAGGAAACAATGCAAATTATTTATAGCCATAATCACAGACGACTGCAAGATCCGACAGTTTAAGTAGCCTTTTCATCATTAAAAGCAGAGTTGATCACATGCTATTGCTGGTGGGAGTTTACGCAGCTTCAATAACCATCAACATTCTCCCTCCATTCAGATCTATGACTAAATCCCAGGTGAGTGACAGGTGCCAGCTACAGGGCTGTTAGGAGAGAGCGTTTGTTGATATAACCGTGTTTTCCTCTCTTTGAGCGACTGATCTGCAAAGGTACACATAAAGGCCCTCCTTCAGCAATGTACACAGAGCACTTCGAAAGGAGTACATAAAAATGCTCCCCCCCCCCTCCCTGCAACATTAAACAGTGTGGAGGGGGTGCAGCGGCAGGCGTGTGGGGGAGGATGGGGGACTCAAACAAACGCTGGAGAGTGGCAAGTTTGCATTTGCCCATACCAACAAGCTCCTATCTCATTAACAAACCGCTGAAATAAAAGAGTGCTTTTTTGGCTCACAGCTATAAAAAAAATTATCATAGTGATGATGTTCCTCAGCCGTCAACAGAGCTGTGATAACGTTGTTTGATGATGACTTTCCCATGAATGTTAAGCAGCCGCCGCGGCAGAGGAAAGGAGCTTATCAGCGTCTAATGCCCATCTCTAATTCCTGCCCTTCTTGAACTAGCCATTTTCTAACAGCGTTAACTGTCAAATTTACATCCCGTCTTAATGCCACTAAAGAGTACGGGGGATGAAGAGTAAATGACAGCAGTGTAATGAGGAAGGCAAGGCATTCCTTCTCCCACTTTCTCTCCCCCTCTCTTTCTTTAAGGAGAAGGAGATTTTCACAATATGGGGGCTTTTTTTCCTCCTCCTGTGCCATGATGCCATGATGGAGAGCTTACCTGTGAACTTACTGTAGGTGCACATGAGCTTAATTAGCTGTGGGCTCTTGTGTGAAAGAGGAAAATAGATTTGTTTTTCGATGCACTGCAAATAAATACATGGCATACAGTACGAACAATTCTGTCAATGATAATGAAGCGCTTGGGGAGACATTTGAAAACGAGCATTATGAATTTACAAGAAATCAATTGGTGGAGAAAGTTTTGGTAAAAGTGCCACGGCCACAAAAGCCAATTACACATTATTATTATGACGATTAATAGTTATATTTTAATCAGAACATTGTCATGGCTATAAAAAGGCTTTAGTTAAAGATCTCCCCTAACAAACCACTTTTAACCTCATGTTAAATTATTAGTCGAGGTGCTCATAATGCACAAAGTGAAACAAAACAATTACATCAGTGATGCAGTACAACTGAGCATTTCTTATCAGGGAACTGACCACTTTAATTTCCTGTTTTTAAATTGGCATTTTGTCCAATAAGTCAATTAAAAATGCTGAACTATAACGATTGTCGCTTCTTCTGACATTCAAATAAAAATAATGGGAAAATTGCAGCTTCATTGTACAAACAAATTTGGTTTTAAATTGATAAGGTGTAACCTTTGGGCCTTTGGTGTATACATATACATATACATATACATATACATATATATATATATATAGAGAGAGAGAGAGAGAGAGAGAGAGAGAGATGAACTGGGGCATTTTACCTTTTTTTTCTCTTCTCATTACTGTGTGAGTTTTAATTTCTACAATAAATTGATCAGGCTTCCCAGACACTGCACTTGCCTCTTTCCTAAGGAAGCCTTTGTATTTATGAATACTTGTGCTCCTTTTATGTAAATGAGACAAGTAGAAAGTTTTCTAATGTCTGCGTGTAATTTAAGATGACATTTAAGCCTCCTACCCTAGATGCTATCATCATAATTAATTCATCAGGTAATATTTCCCATTATACCAAAGCATTATCTTATGTCAGGCATGGTAATGAATGGCTATGAGAGCACATACACTATTTAGCTACAAAAGACAACAATGTCTGCAGTGAAAATTATGTGAGAGTGAGACTGCTGGAAATTATAGAAAACTTACACAATCAGCCATGGGGCGGGATAAAAAAATACATGGAGTAGTCGTGTAAAAGCAAATGGTACTTGTTCTTAGTTTAACTTGGACTGGTGAAAGGCCCGTCATGTCACTGTGTCCTTTGGTTTTGGCTCAATCAGGCAGGAGAGATCATATTCAATATTCAAACTTCGTTCTCACACAGGAAAATTGGAACGAAGATAAACAGAAGAAAGGTTGTACCTTCCATCTATGCTGTTATAATCAACCATGCAAGTGAACGTATGAATATGTAGTCCATTTCATCTGAGGGGTTGGACTCTGGTAGGGCAGGCCAGTCGAGATTAAATCTCAACTCATCTGATTGGACCACATAAAGATTCAGACGGAGCTAATTTCATGCCGATCTGGTTGCCTCCTGTGAAACTATCCAAAAGGCAAGAGGCTATAGTGATTTGGACAGGAACAGACAACAGATAAATGGTGAAATGGAGTTGAAGGGCCTTCTTACCTTTGAGAAGAAATATTTCAATTTAAATGTATCACTTCATCAGGGTAAAGTCCTCCAGCTTGGCAGCTCTGAGATTACACCAATTAAACATCAAATATGGTGAACTAACTGCAAATGAACAAACACCACATGTGCTCCTGTGCTCCAGTTGGCATTATGCTGTTCAGACACATTCAGTTACGACCACAATAAGCTTAATCTGCTGCATGTACATTTAACACAAAAAACATCTATTGCGCCGAAATTATTAGTCAATGAATTGATACGTTGATCAACTTGAAAGCTTTTGATTCTAAAACTGTGGCTTGATTCATGGTTTTAGTCAATTATTCATGTAAAAATGGCTAATATTTGCAGTTAAAGCAAGTTCTGTGCATGCATGTTGCTGTATATCTATATCGTGTACAGTGTAATGTACACATTGTGCAGTAGCAACAGCACCAGTGCCATATGGAGGAAGCGGCAACTCTGTAGACAATTTGCTTTCCAGCTCTTAGCTGTATATAATTGCTACATGTTTATGTTTGCTTATATTTGTTTAGCTGTATGTCTGTATCTGTATCCTGATTCTCATTTTTAAGTGAGCAAATTCACCACTTTGGGATCAAATTTCATGTTAAATACGGTTCAGTCTTTAATTGAATTAGCAGAAAAATGAGCAACAACTCAATCATTGAAAATAATCATTGAATTTTTGGAGCCAATGTTTTGACCTTGTACTGAAGCTCTTGCTATTTCCAGGCAGTTAATATTTCCAAAGGTTAATATCAATAATGAACTCTGGGGTTCATCTTTTGGCTGAGAGATCACCTGACTCAGTCTGGGTAAACCAGGAAACATCCAGAGGACACAGAACTGGTTTGTCTCCAACCCTTCTCTTGCTCTGCAGTTTGCTGCTGCTGAGCTCTGCCTGTGGGCACAATAGATTTGACACAAGAGTGCTGATGAATCTCATCAGTTTAATGTGTTTATGCTCGCTAAGCCCTAAAAGCTTATTGCTGTTCAATGGAGTGCTACAAAGTTACCTAATTTCCCCCCTGGTTGTCTCTCAGCATGCTGGCAACACAGATTCCCAACAACACGATGTACCCTGCAACCTGTGGAAGACAGAAAGCACGCTGTGTCTCAATGATTTGTGTTATCGGGCAGAGAATAGACCTTGACAGAAATACAGTGAGCACAGATATTACTTTTTTTCCACCTTAAATTCAACCCATGACTGTCTCTCTCCCTCCACATTGATCCCTTTTTACAGCCTTTTCACAGTAAGTGCTTTAGTCTTATCTTCACTGCCCCCACCTCGCCTGTCTTATATTCTAACCAATGAGGCTGGCTGCCTATATGACAGCTAACACCCAGTATTAATTAAAATGTCATGCCTCCAAATCAATATTGTAAAACAGTTCAAACACAACTCATCGCCACTGCTGTGATAAGTGCTTTTGGGTGACAGGTAAGTCCAAAGAGGGAGATGCAGGAGAATGGTATGACTGGAATAATCCAGAGAGAACATGTAACATTAAAATGTATGACCCCCCCATGTGTTACTTCATCACTCACAATTGCAAATTATCCACACTGTCACGAAGTGTGCTGCGCTAAACTGACAGATCCATAAGTCAGCAGCAACAGGCCAGGAGGCTCGACGCGAGAACTCTTTAGCTTCAAATGTCTGACTGCAATGCGTTAAAAGTGACTAATACACACTCATTTGAGAAGGAGGCTGTCAGAGGGGGGATTTATCAGTGCTACTAAAATAGCTGCAATCCATCTGATTACGTTCATGTTAACTGCGCTCTCTGAGGACAAAATCATAAAAAAAGATGCAGGTTATTACCGCTATTTTAAGTGGATGTCTGTGACACACAGTACAGGCTTCAGCCATGAAAAGTTTCCATGAATATAGCAGATAAAATGGAAAACTATTGGCGTTTTTTTTTTGTGCAATTTTCCAACTATTATGAGTGACAAATAGGGTTGATTCAAAACTTTGTGAGGCCGTACGTGTTCACACATACTCATTGAAAGACATTGTTCAAAAGTAATGCTCGGGATATGGATAAAATGTGACAAATTCTGTCAGAGTAAATATGGTTTAATAAATGAATTAGCTTCATAAATAATGGCTGTAATGACATTTTAGGGGACAATAAGCCTAAGCGTTGTCAGGAAATAGTTGATGTATGAGTTTCATGCCTCAGCGGTTCCTCAAAATGAATAGGCTTGGGAAGATAGCAGGGGCCTGCAACCAGCCTATTTCCTCGAATTATCTACTTGTTGTCAATTTGCACAGTGGAATTACACATGCAAATTGAACTGCCTGCACAAACACCACTTGGAGATGATAAAAACAAATTAACAAAGGCTATAGAAGGAGGATTTATTTCACTGGCTAACCCAGGTCAAGCAATACATGTATTTTACAATTGTGTGTACCCAATTTTGGTGTAATTATATCAGCAAATTATTCTTTGTAATCTTATTATTTTTTCCCCAACCTTCTCCTTACACACATAATTAACTTCCTTCATGTCCTTGTAAAAAAAAATAAAAAAATCTGCTTGCCTGCGCATCAGACTGACGCAGTTTAATCTGATTTTGGGTTCATTCTTGTCACCTTTTTACAGCTGGAGTACAGAAGGAGGTGAGAGGTCAACGGTTTAGCGACACTGTTTAGTGTAACCGCTTGGTAGAGGAGCAGACAAATCTACATAGCAGAAGTCACAATGTTAAAACATATATAATCACCTCTTAACATCATCCCTCATATTGGGGAGGAAATTAAGAGTCCCCGGACCTCCACGTTTGCTATTAGATATCTCATTTACTTTGTACACACAGTGCTAATCTGCACTAATGAATTCTGCCACACCAAGCCAGATCGAGATGACTTAAAATTATTACCACTTCCACAGATATGCCTTTCCTCATTTGAGGCTCAATTTGGCTGGCTCGCAAAAACAGTCTGTCACAGTAAGATACTAATAATTAGGGTTTTAAGATGATTAGTTTATCTCTGTGCTCTTACAGTCCTGCCTCTTATCCACCATGGCCAAAACTTAATAAGAGGCTCTAAGTTTTAAACAGCCAACTCCAAATTACCAAGAAATGACGGAAATAATGAACTGGAGCACATGCCAGAGAGAGAGAGAGAGAGAGATGCACGGAGAGAGAGGGAGGGGGACACAGAGATGGATGGTGGGAAAGCTGAGAGACATTAATTCAAGTGTGAAATAGACCACAAAGTCTAGTAATCAATAAGGAAATGATTCAGACCTGTAATGGGCAAATTGTTTAGTATTAACAGGACTTTGTGGCTCTCATTTACCTTCAGATGCCGCCGTGCTCATCAACTTGTCACACAAGTAATTAAAGTCGCGATAATGCTGAGTGAGTGATACCAGTTATTGGTTGTATATTTTAGAGGATGAGATAGAGATTTAACATGTACCAGATGACATTCAATATAGCATAAGCCTTATCAGCCCAGTTTAATATGCACGGCATTTTGCAAAGCTGAACTGCGTAAATGTCTCATCTTAGGATACAAGAAGGTCAAGGCGAAGTGCCCGGTCCCATCTGTGGTCTTGTTTTCTTATACTTTGGTCAGACCGTTTCTGATTTTAGGGCTGCAGCTTATCTTCATTATTGGTAAACCTGTCAATTATCAATCAATCCTTCAATCGTCTAGCCTATAAAATGTAAAAGAAATCAAAAGTTCCCAGAGGCCAAAATAAAGCCTTCAGATATCTTGTCGGACAAACAGTCCAAAACTCAAAGACATTCAATTTTAAATTAGTTTTGCTTATTTTTTCATTCATAACAAAAGCAGAGAAAAGCAGCAAAAGGGAAGCTGGGAGAATATTTGATTTTTTTTACATTGATCGTGTAGCTGGACAGTTGGTTTTATCTGTTTTAAATAATAATCCGGCCAATTTTATACTGTATTTTGTTGAATACTTTAAAAAGTATTGTTATGGCTTTGGCAAAGAAGTTCGGTATCAGTATTGAACCAGTACCAGTTGAATAATTCCCAGCCAAACAAAACTGCTGGATTACTTGAAAACTTTTTCTTCCAGAAACACTCTCCCCTCCATGGACAGTGTTCAGCCTACATGAACCTGGCTGTTGACCTTTTTATATATACATTGGTGTTATAGGTCTCACTCTTTATTCTACATTTATATGGCACACAAAATACAGGCTATAATTTATGTAGATTATTGGCTTTGCAATGAGATGCAACCAAAAGAAAGCTAATGTGAATGAGTGTGAAAGAGCAATTTAAGGGTAGATGTGCCTGTGCCAGTGCCAGGGGCTATACAAGATTTGCATGCTAATCATTCTAATAATAATGTAATGCCCAAAGCACTCTAAGCAAATTGCGAACCATTGGTCATAGAAGGAAGCTTATCTCGCCGAGAACATGACACAAATATAGGTTAACATTTGAATGATTCCTGGTAATTCTCGGACCCGTCAGTAGCCTGGCTCACCTCAATTAGAAATGCCCCACAACAGCCTGTTCTTGACTTGACTTCACTGCTAACACTGGCATAGACTGCTTCTGAGCTGTAACTGTCTCCATGACGGGAAAGTTTACACCGTAGAGGAAATAAAACCGCAAAAAGAGACCAGTGACAGCCGCCCTGCTAGCCAAACACACACACACACACGTAGCCCTGCACTCTTGAACGCTGCTCGTACCAAAAAAGGACCAATAGGAGCTTTCGTTTCGTCGTCTTACTCCGCTGCTCAGCCTTTGTAAGTGCGGCTCTGATTGGACAAGGCGCTCACCCTCACTAGCTAACAGCCAATCGGTGCCTTTTTACTTGAAGCGTCACTGTGTTTACCCGGAAACGAGAGCCTGTTTCTAAAACTGCTGTCAAAATCTATATTTCACCGATTTCTGGTCGAATTTAGTGCACTGAAAATATGAATTACTGTATAATCTGAGTGTAAACTACTAAATCGTGATGTACAGCGGACTTCTACCTGATGGTTTAACCGAAGACGACCTCAGTCCAGATGACGAGGGGGAGAGTGAGGGTGAGAAGTGTGAGAGCTCAGCTCGGGAAAACACAGGCTCAGTGGAGGAAGCTCAGACGATCCAAGCTGCCGGTGATGCAGACAGTGATCTCCCGACATGCAGTTTGCCTGGTATATCTCAGGAAATGTGGCAAGTATGTGCATTTGGTATGCAGTTAGCTTAGCATTCATTCTGTGAACCACAAGCAGGCAGTGGGGTAGATGTAGTCTGGAAGTGAGGGCTAAATCTGAAAGGAAACACGTATTTATAATATCTGTTGAACTGAATCAGCAACATGTGGTTAATGAAAGCCCTGTTGGACTATGTGTGCGTCATAATAATCAGAACATGTGCACAGCAGATGTTGTGTTGGTGCTGTTATGAATTCACTTTGTGTGTGCCAAAGAAATTCCAGGATCTACGGAAGAAGAATGAAGAAATGAAGATGACAAAAGTCCCCAGAAGAAGGAAAAGAAGACGGCACAAGAAAGGTGTCAGTGATCGTACAATGAGAATGTAATGCTTTACACAGTATGGTGTTGTTGAGCTACAATGGCTGCTTCTGTTAGTGTTTATGGCAAAATAAGAGCAAAAAATAAACAAGAAATGGCGCGTATTAGACCTTTAGGCCACCCTGTTAATACTATATACTATATATAATAGATCCTCTAATTGGCACACCTGTTGTACTTGAAGCCAATGTGGTGCTTACAAACTTAGAACTGTGTCTCCTCTGTTATTCTACAGGAACAGAAAGTGAGGAACCTACGGAGACGAGGTATCAACTTATAATGTCCAACCAGGCTAATTAGTTTATACAAGAAAAGATTCATGTAATTCCTTTCATGAAACTGTGGCAAATGTGTAACTGAAAGCGTGTACTGCCAAATACAAAAGGTTGCGACTGCAGCCAATTCTTAAATCTCACCTGGACTTTCACAGCAGCTGTATTTCCAACGGGCACTTTCACACAACAACAACAACAACAACAACAACAACAACAACATTCTCAGACAAATATAAAGGCAGGCATGATGTTAGCTGTAATGGATTATCTACCACAAACAAATTACAAGTCTGCAAACTGATTCTCATACCACACTGACTGAATTTAATCCAGTAGAAGAAAATGTGATATGTCTTAGAAAATGGCTGTGTATGTTATTTGTGGTGAACATGCAAGAAATAGAGATAATCACACATACAGTATGTTCTGGAGTGTCATCCAGTGCAACGTCATAGCTGTATTGTGTTGAGGGAACGTGCCAACATTGCATCTTTTCACCAGCACTAATGATATTAGCATGCACAGAAGACATACAGATCTGATTTCAGCATCGTGAATGAAACAGAGTACAGTTGTAGGGTGGATTGTGGTAGTTTGCCGTATGACAGTGATGGTGTACCAGTAATGAACACTAACAGACATTTTCTCTGTCAGCAGAGAGCACCAGGAGGAGCGAGAGAAGCACTGGGATGAGCTTAAGCAGTATTTTGGTGTAAATGATCGATTTCATCCCCCCGCATGTTCCAAACCCCCTCCGAAGGTAACAAAGACTCCTGCCTTCCAACTTATCTGCTGAGGTTTAATACTGTGTCTGTCGTAGCTGTTAGTAACACCTTCCCATCCTTTGTGTGCCCGTGCCACTGTATCCTCTCATTGTTTTATGTGGTGTGACATATGGATTAGAGGAATCCTTATGGTGCCTCAACCTGACACTGAGATGAACATTAAGGATTATGTTTGGCTACATTTTGTGATAAGATTAGGACGAGTCTCAATTCTTGCGTTGTTCAGATTAAAGTCAAATGTAAAAATTTTTTTTTTCCTCTGCTAGAAACCTAATGAAAATATAGGGTTAGAGTTCCTCCTGAAGCATCTGTGAATGCAGACAGAACATTTAGGTTAATGGTAAGATAACAAGTGGGCATGAACCAGTGCTGTGGAATTCATCACTGAAGAAATTATAACTAAACTTTTTTTCATTCGGATACATTTCTGCACTTAGAGATGAATGAACATTTTATGCAAAGGCTTGCAAATTGCCAATGAAGCAAAATATTTGCAAGCTTGATGAACGTTATAGCTGACCCAGTGAATGGGAACTGTTCTCATTCCATTTTGAAATCCTTTTAATGATTATTTTGGAGTATTTTGTGCTTAATTTATCTCAGAGCACCATAAAATTGAGTTTTTGCTGATTTTAGCCCCATTTTGAATAGGCCAACTATGAAAAGATAAAAGAAATGATTAACAAGCTGAATGAAACAGAACTTGTCACATCAACATAATGAGGAGCTCCTTCATCCCTCAAATGCATTTCCTTGTAATTAATATATCATATTTTTTTTCTATTTCTGCCAAGTCTTTCACATAGTCATTTGAGGAAAAAGCTGTCATAGCAGCCAGATGTGATTAATTCATCTGCGAAAGCATTTCTTCAGCGACCTTAAAAACACATTTCATGGCACAAAGGATAATGGTCTGTCAGTTTGAGTTTTGTTTGTGAGATACAATGGACGATAATTGAGATCACAAGTCAGGCTGTATCAGTGTCAGCCTCCATTTATAAGCAGAATAACAAACTATATGAAGCAAAATCAAGACCAAGCAACTAGAACCACAGAGGAAATTGTTTTACTAATTCTACATTTTTGGGCCTGATGGTGTTATCCATGTACTTTTACAGTTGAGTCAAGGTCTTCAAACAATACATAAGAGGAGACACATTAATAATTACAGCCTCTTTCCAGTGTATTTTGTCAGCATGATGAAATTTTGGGGGCCGAAGAAATCTGGTGCTCCGCTTCCTCAGATAGGCTCATCACAGTAGAACTGCCTTGCCATCAGTAACCGGGGGCTCCTCTGCACCACCCCCCCTCCTCTGCACAGGCCTGTAATGGAAATGTGTAATTAAAGAGTCACATTTATGTTTGGTAATCTCCTGTAGCATTTCTAAGATTTCCCCACTAATATCCAATCAAAAAGGTTTTCATTTGTGAAGGGAAATCTACATATTTGTAGTAATGGCAATCATATTAAAAATAAGGCCCTGGGGACTTTTGAAGTTACTCTTTGATTTTTTTTTTTCTCTCTACCCCTATTTCAAAAAAAAAAAAAAATCTGAATTTTTTTCCCCTCTTCTGCAGTCCGGCCTAGAAAAGAGCATAGAGAGGGCCATAGCTGAAGGGGACATTGCAAAGGCGGAGGAGATGAGCGACAGACTCGCCACTCGAGAGGTACGTTGTGCTGATAAGAGATCTTTGGGCTGCTCCCGCTGTGACAAATCAGGCTAATGGATCCGTGGCCATTTCTGCTGCAAAGACATAGAGGAACAAAAACACATGCAGACACCCACCATTCAGTCCTGCAGCCCTTTTCCATTGAGTTAATGGAAAGCCCTCCCCTTAGTTTTGAAGTGCTGCAGTGTCTAAAGGACTTTTGGCTCTGCTTTTTAATGAAGGGTACATTGCTTTCAAGCCAACTGTTAAATCATTCTCCAGGTAAGAGTTTCATACCTTTGAAGTGTACATGTCCCTAAATGCAGTGCCTGAAGTTTTGTAACTAACCGCCTTGGCAGGCATCAAGGATCAAGTGGTTTGAAACTAATTTAGCATAAAATGTAGCCCACACACATATAATTGTGGTTAAAAAGACATACAGCTGCAGTGTTACTTCTCCACTGGGGGAATCGCTGTACTTTGAGCATCAAAGTTAAACTTCTTTGTTTCATGATGCATGTTGCTTACAGCATCCCGTAAGCTTTTTCATCTTGTAATAATAGCAACACAAACATGTGTAAGACTGCTGGTCCTGGATTGCAATAGCGTTGCATAGTAGGTGGGGCTGCCGGTCAAGGGAATATTTCCCCGCCTCCCCTCTGCATTACCATTTCAGTTTTTTTCTTTTTATAATATCCCCAAATTTTCTGAATATTGAAAAACTGAAATTTCCTGTATAATATACTGATCCTATACTATAGGTTTATGTTGTGGGCATCAGCTTCAATTATTTCAACTTAGTTTCCAGGAAATCATATTTCATCCATCAGTTTAGCATGGGGCACTGCTCTAAATACTACAATACCCATACACCTCTGTCTTTGAAGAAGCCAGTCAGAGAATTGTAGCGATTTCAAAACTGAAGTAAAGGATTACTCATTCCTCACTTAAAGGCAGAGACTTAGATCAGAGAATTAATACCCTCTTCATGTCTGCATGCTGAATATGAAGCTAGAGCTAGCAGCCAGCTAGCTTAGCATAGAATGAAAGCAGGAGCAAATGGCTCTGACTCAATAAACAAAATGTGCCTTCCAGCACATCCAAAGCCAGCCAAGCAGCACATTTGTCTCATTTGTAGAAACATTTAAGTGTAAAAATTTCCATTTTACAGGGAGTCATGGGCCAGACTATTACTTGATGGGGATCAGTAACTTGGGAGTCATAGTCACACTCTTTTTGTATGTTTTTATGTTCACAGGCTTTGGTCCATACTTTTGACTTTTTAATCAAAGAATATTTATGATATTTTTTTGGTCTTCTGTACTGATAATTAAACCAGGTGGGTGTCATGTCCTCCCAAGCCGTAAAAGTGCTCCACCTGTCAGTCATATAATGATATTATTTTTATCTATGGGAAAAATGAATGGGATATTTGATCCCAGATGCAGGAGCACCCAACATAGCTCCTTCCACTTCACAACTCAAGAACACTGCAAGAGTAAATCACATTATTTAGATATGTCACCCAGAACAATGATATTCAACAAGAAATGAAACCACTAACTGTAAACAGTGGTACAGAATGTGTATTTGCTTGAGATTCCTACTGGTCTCAGTACTTTCCCACTTGAATGAATAAGTAGGATCCGAAAACAAGGTCTGTGTTTAAAAACTGAAAAAAAAGCAGTTGTACTATTCATTGAATTGCCATTACATGCGTGGCCCCCATATCTCCTGTGTGTAATGGACGTTAGTGTGCAGCATCAGAGCCCTTTCATATTCCCATCTTAACTGCTAGCAGAGTAGTCAAATATGGGGGAGTTAAATGAAAGCTCTTGTGAGTGGCACCTGCGCTGTACTTTCAGAAAGCCTCTTAGAGCGCTGGTGGATTGGTTTTAGCACGAGCCGAGGTTCTCGCCCGCCTGGCACCTGCCTCGCGTCTTGCCAGAACCATGATGGGACGTGACAGCAGTCTGGCAGCCCCAACTCATTGTTTAGCAGCGATAACTTCATTTCACGAGTATAGTCAATTGACCATTTTGAAATCCCCCAAAACCCAGGTGACGTAAAGTTCTTTTATCGTTCACCTGAACGCAAAAAGAAAGGCAGTGATAAAAATATGAAGGGAAGTTTCAGCTGAAAACCAAAAAGTTTGAAGGATTGTGAATCAGTTAGAAAGGATTATATTATATCTTAAACGATGCAGCCTGCAGTACAGATAGCATTAGGACCAGCATGTTTGTTTACAGCACTCCTGTTCACTTTCGACAGGAGCACTGTGACAAACATTTAGAGGATCAATAATCCCCGCTGTGGCCAGAATCAATTTCAAGGTTATAATTGAGTGGCTCATTTGGCACGGAATGGCTTAGATGTTTAATTTGTTTACGGTCATAACACCAAGACAAGATTGTGGCAGGCTTTTCACCGGAAGAATAGGAACAGGTTTTCTACGCAAAAAATGCAAAAGCATTCTGACAGCTGTGAGGAACTAAAGAGGCCCGTTTGTCCCTCTAGGCATTGTTTTGTAAAGAAAACGCTGGGACACGTTGGATGACAATGTTTCAGTATATTTTCATCCCCAATCTAACGGTTCCCCACTTATCTCCTCAAAGCAAAAGGAAATGGAAGGAAGATAGGGAGCTTGCTGTCAGAATCCCCCTTTTAAAAAGACGAATATGTTTGTTTCTGCTGTTTTGAGCTCCCTCAAATCAATTAATGATTTCCATTTGCTCTACTTTCTTCTTTTAATCTGAACATTAAAACAATTTGGTAAAAACCTGTTTTGAAAGCTCCTTACAAATTCTGAGATATGTGTTCTTTCATCTGTCAAACTTCTGAGACGCTCTGCTCGGATATTGCAGGTTTAGGTTTTTTATTCTCATTACAGTTTTCAAATGCTTCCCAAGGCTGTAAGTCTTTGTTTTAGATGAATTCATGAAGACATGCTCCGTTTTTAAGTGAAAGTATTAACACCCACGAAGATGGCACAAAGAAATCCCATCCCCTTTTAGGTAACAAAATATTATTTATGTCTACATTGCTTAGACAAAGCTCCCTAATGTATTCCTTTAAACTGTGCAGATAGGGTTTCTTTTCTCATAAAGATGTCTGTTGATCCTTCTGAGCATGCTGAGATTTCTTTTCACAATCCTTAAGAGACACAAAATAGTGTAAAAAGCCTCTCGCCTCCAAAGTCCTAGTAGTTCAATAGATTAAAAGGTGCAAGTCTTCCAATTAAGATGACTGGGTCTCCATCCTGTGATCACTGTACATTATTTTACACTGCTACAAGTTACACATGGGCTAATAATTCAGTAATTAGCAAAGCATGGAGTGACTGACACATATAGTATAAACGGCTCTCAGCCTGTCAGGAGGCTTGATAGCATCCAGCAGCTCATACTGTATTTGACAGATTGATTTCGCTGCTATTCCTGGAAAATGAACCAGTGCAGAAAGCTGATAACTCATCAGTGCTGCAAAACACGGTGGGGCTTCCTACATCATCTAAAGTGTCTGTCGTGGACACTCGTAAATGGTCTGTGCAGGGCCTTTTATGCATTTGTACACATAACTTGCTCTTAAATCCTGCACGCTATTGGCAATCTTTTGAACTAACAAAGCCAGATCGCCAGCATACAGAAAACGCTCACAAACAACTGCAGATTAAATATAATTTAAGTATGTGAGGAAGAGAAAGGGTCCTAAGACTGATCCTTGTGGGGCTCCTCATAGATCTAATGAGGTGCCATTCATATCTACATACTGAATATGATTACTTTATGTAGTATGATTAGAAAACAACAACCACAAATTCATTGACTCAAATACAAGTATTTGCTGTATCAAAAGTCTGTCTCAAAAGGCCAATTTGAACCATATGATTTTCTGAACCCCACAACTTTTATATGAAAATTTAATGGCGAAAGAAATTTGTGTTTTCATTCAGCACTGTACCCTAAAGATGACTGCTACTGTACAGTACTTTCTTTGTTACGCTAATCCACCTTCTCATTACAGTATTTCAAACAGCATCATCCTTACAACAAATAATTACTCCCTCACTCATTTTTCTCTTTATAAAACAGAGCCACTGAGGTCTTTTGAAATAGTCAGGAGCTGTACTTTATATATAGTAAGTGGGTATATTTCACCACAAAAGACCGTCACGCCATGTTAGAGCTTACAGTTCCCCCATAGCACTCATCACAGCTATTAGAGTGGCATTACCACTTCAAAACAGAAACTCTCTAAGGCTGATACAATAGGACGTGTCAAGTCCATTTCAAGACTTCCAGGAGCTAAAGAATATGAAAAATAAAAAGTAGTTGCATGGCTGCTGGCCTCTCCTGAACTAACGGGAAAGAATCGGGCCTTCAAATGGCACCGCTATGTTCTAAAAGGCAGTTTTTCTTTTCAGTCTATATAGTGCAAGACATACCTGGTATCAAAGCATTCAGACTGAAAGCCTTCCCACTGCAGACTCAAGAGTAGTTGGAAATGGACCTTTATTCAGATTATTAATCCAAGTGATGATCAAATTAATTAGAATTATAGAACTTTTCATTCACACCCTGATTTCCTGGCTATAACCCAGTTCAGGTCCTATTCAGGTGTTGAGCTGTGGTCACGCGCACACTTTTTTTCATTCTGACTGAAATCATTGCAACTTTCTTTAGGTCAACTTTTTACATGGGGCGTGATCTTATATGGTTTTCAGTTTACATGTGCTGACACATTTTATCAGACCAGCTGTGTGATATGCACAAGAGTCATGAATGCATCATATCTTCGTCTTAAAAGTTTTCCAGCAGTTTTATCATCGGTTCAACGTTTCGGTCGATCCCGGCTGCATTTCGTGGACTTCTTTGAATAGGTCATTATTTTCCTACCATCTGGTCGTTCAGTAACATTCAGTTCTTTAAGAGTTTGTATCGTCCGCAGAGGTCCAGTTCAGCTTGGAAGTCACCATTTTTCAGAATCAGGTTAAATCAATTTTCTTTTGATTGGTTTATGAAAAGGTTGGAGCATTTTTATTCTGTTTTTGCTTTTAAACTACTTTATAATCAGAATGTTAGGCTCACAGCTACAGTAAATTAAACACAAGCAGACATCATGGTTTAAACTTCTAAAAGAGTAGAAGCTTATTCTAACACACAACTAAACAAAAGCAGGTTATTTAACTGATGAACTTAAGAGCACGATGGTCTTTGCATGGTTTTGTAGTGAGGCTTTCACTGTCGAGGTAAAACAATCATCGACAGACTGTCCAAGCTTCTGTTACTATTACTCATTTTTACTGTATGTGTCATAAGAACCTACGCAGAGAAATGTCTTTCAGATGTGTGGTTTACTATTATATTTTTCATCATCTCTGCAAACTCTGACTCAAAACGTTGGTAGGGAGAGTTTTTGATGATTTTAGTCATTGTTTCTGAGAAATCCAATGTTCTTTCAGAGAGAAACAGAGTGTAAAAGGCAGAAACACATTTTAGTGAATGTGTTTTTTTGTTTTTTTTTTGTCTTCCACCCAGTTGCTCCTGCCATATTACAGAATAGAATCATATCTTTTGCATGTTGTGCTGGATTCATCCTAATCTATCGGCCAGTGGCCCCCTGGACTGTGGATGGGCCTCTCTGTAGTCTCTGTTTTTAGCTTGATTAACCTTATCCGTATAAACTGCTCAAAAAGTGCCTCATCCTAACAGTTGGATCACTTAATATACAATAATTAATCATATGAATATGTATTAACAAGAGCCATTTGCTCTAGCGTTTGAACTGGTGGATGGTTATAATATCCCTCATTATGTTCCGGCTCGTATTTCAATAGAAGCATCAGCTGAAAGGAAAAGCCCCACTGTCCTTGAAATCTACCCTTTGGAAAGCCTCGCTTAAATGCTGTGAAACAAAGGTGGCGAGGCATTTTGTCGTAGGAGACATGGTGGCTTAGTTGAAACAAAGAGCTGAACTAAGAGTGTTTCATGATATTCATGTTATTTAACACCTTTTTTTTCTTTTTTTTTTTTCTTCTCACCACCTTTTTTCTGCCATGCCCCATGTTTGTAATCAAAAAAATGAACGAGCAGCGCCTTTGTGGAAAGTGGGCTTTATCAGATTCTGACTTTCTCCGCCCCACATCACTCTGTCTCCTATGCAAGCCCCCCAGGCCACCTCGCAGAGAGTTTAGGGAAACTCTCCTCTTTGTTCATTTTTCCTTCAGCATAAGCAATTTATCACTGAATGAACTTTTATTGTATCTCTGGATGACTCACATTAAATTTTCGCCTATTAATTTTGAAATGGATTTTGAAATGGGTACTAAGCTTTTATCAAATGCCTGGGAATCTCATTTGGATTATTGTATTTCATTAATTACTTGATAGACAAAGCATACTTTTCAATGTAGATTTGTGTGCTGTTTAATTAATTAGCATGTTTTCTCTTTTAATTAAAGCCATTTTTTTTTAAATTAAAGCCCACAGCAAAACACATATATAATTTGTTTGTAATTAGGCCTTAATTGGTGGTAGTGGAAGCTTAGCACCCTCGGTTTCTTTTTTCATGATTGCCATTTTATTGCCAGTCACTCATTAATTAAACTGTTTTTTCTAATTAGCTTATAAAACTGTTGATGGCATATTATTGTAAGTGTGAGTTCAAAGCTTGCTAATAAGCCTACCCTACTCAGAAGAGGCGAGATAATGGAATGTGCACAAAGCAGGCGAACTTTCAGAGATTTTTCCTTTTTTCTTTTTTTGGTCTACTCCCTAAAGATGACATGTCATGTGTATCTAGCATCAGATTACTAGAAGAGAGAACGGAGGCATGGCTGTTCTACTGTGCCATCCCTGGAGTGGCTTTCTTTTTGCTTGGCATGTAATTCTGTTTGTCAAAGTGGAGTCAAAGATTACACAACGCTCTTATGAGGCTGCCCCATGAAAGACTGATGAAACAATGTGGGAATATAGCAACATGGAGGTGCATGCTGTGATATTTGGACTTGCATTTTAATGGGAATGATGCCATATTGTAACTGTATATGATTTCACATTATACATCGTTTAACAGTGATTTTACTGTTGCTGACTTTAGTAGAGGTTATTCAGAGAAATATAAGGAATATAACATTAACCTTCCAAGCCAAGCTCCAACAATCGAGTGATACATTTACTTAAGAACTGTACTTAAAGGTGGAGTCTGCAATACTAATTCAATACACAGATTCTACTAGCTGTCCGCTCCATTTGCCCTGGATCTGTAAACAGGAAACAAACAAAGAGGGTCGGACCGAGCCACACAACGCTATCCCAGCCAATCAGCAACAGGAGGCGTTCATGACAGGAGGAAGGGGAGGGGAGATGGGAGAAAGGGGGAGAGAGAGGGACCTGCCACATGCTAACCATGCAAATATGCTAACTAGCAAAATATCAACAATCTTTGTCCAGAATCGCTGATTCCACCTGTCAGCACAAATTTGACATGCTTAATTTCAGTTTCTATGCAGTGCACTTTACTTGCATTGCCAAAACATCTGCGAAAAATATGTGGTTTGAATGGGAATGGGGGGTTTTCTTTGTGGTTTGACTAAAACTGTGATTTATTTCCACAGCATAGGGAAATCAGTGCTCAAACTCACCCCTGGCTTGACTGGCTAGTTAGACTGTCCAACTCCGTCTAATATCAATGCTGGCTCTTCTCACAGAGCCCTTTTTTAATGTCTGCCATTTTGTCTTCTCATAGCTGGACATATCGAACAGCAGCTCATCGCTGGCAGTGCTAATGATGTGAACAGTGTCGTGATGCCTGTTGTGACAATGGCCTCGGTGTATTCTCTCTGTCCCTATGATACGGTGTACATTAGTAATACTTATATTAGCACTCATAACACTCCCTGATGTAATGGTAGGACTATTACTGCCATAAATAGTTGTTCAGGTACTCCGGGATTAGTGCTACAATCACACCCACTGTCTGGCAGCATGTCGGTGCTTCCTCACATCCACTTGGACAACAGAAAAGTGATTACTGGGATACACACCAAGCAGGAGGCACACTCAAAATTTCTCAGGAATTTATTTAGCGTTAATTCATTCCATGCCACCATTCAGAGAGAGAAGCTAAGATCTGACATGCAAAACATATGATGATCTTGTGAAATATGAGACATTAAACTACACAGTATATGAAATTGGAGCTGGAACAATTAGTCGATTAATCGAATAGTAGGTCAACATTTTGAAAACTGTTTAAGTCTGAATTATATTAATCAGTTTTGCAAAATGCCCAACATGTCATGTTTCCAGCTTGTTAAATGTTAGGATTTGCTCCTTTTCCTTGTCTTAAATTACAGTAAACTGAACAATTGCTGGGGCTTAGAGTTGAAGAGTAACCAGCAATGAAAATAATCATTAGCTGCAACCTTCATTAAAAAATAGTTATAAATAAGCGCCACCAGCTACAACAGTGAGATGTCTCTAAATGTAATTGGTAATAGTACAGTACAGTATATAATAATAGAACACTCAAACTCAAAGGGGTCATTTTTACACATTGAGTACTTTTGATTCTTTAACTATATTTCAATAGTTATACTTATGTGCGTTTAGTTAAGTTACATTTTCAATGCAATGGAGTATTTTTACAGTGTTGTTACTTTTGCTTCAATCAAGAATCTTATTATTTCCTCCACTACTGCAACAATTTGGATAATTGATTAATAGATTAAGATTATTATTTTTTTGCTTCACTATTGTCTTATACAAGACTTGAAAGGTGGCTGATTAGCATCCTTTGTGTGTGCGCCAGTCTATTACTTTACTGTTGAGAGGTCACAATGAACTAACAGAATTAAACTTTGTATCCCTTCCTTTTTAAGGCGATATGGGTGGTATTGATTGACCTCTTGATCTCTTGACCCTCTCAGTGTTACTGCAACACTGAGGCTTTGTAGCCAGAAACACATTTTGCTTCCCCCCTCCGCCTCAGTCCTGAGAAATTATGCTGAAAAAGCACACGAGCTGCCTAATCTGATATTCATTCCTTTCTTATATAGCCCTGCTTTCCAAAGTTGACTAAGGCCACATTATTTAGGCATTAAGGTAGTGTGATAAGGGAATTAGGCTGGTCATTAATCGTTTACACGTCAAATGCAGCAGAGCAGCTCGGGGAGGTGATTTAGCGAGGCAAAGCCATATAGCCCTTGTTAATCCACCTCTCACACGTTTTAATTGGAAGAGACTTCCAGGATAGGAAATTTATGAATGGGTTTAAGGCCATTTCTTCCTTAAAGCCATCATTTATTTCTTATTGTTAATAGGAGCTTTAACACTTTATCCACATGGAGATGTATTTTTCTCATCTTTCATTCAGCTATTGTCTTTTTGCACTCGCTTTTTAATTGCCACAGTGTTTTTGGAAACCATTGCGCTACTCATAAAGACTTCTTTCATTTGTCAAACACCTCAGAAATGATGCAATAGAACAGACACACAAGTGAAAACAGAGTGTGAAACTGTTATTAAGATAGACTTGGTTTATCTTGTGTATGGCTTATACAGCAGCAATGCAGATTTATTTTTCTCCCTTTTTTTTTTTTTGGATTGAGGCCCCATGTTTGGGTCTCCACTTGAATCTCCATGACGACCCAAACATGAGTGAACAGAAAACGGTGCTATTGACTTAACCCTCCTAGTGGCCTTAAGCTGCTGCTGCTGCAGTGCCAGCATTGTGCACAATGATTTTTTTTTTTGCCCTCAAATCTTCCAAAGGTCAGAGTATTAATCCTCTGAATAAACCTTGTTTTTAACAGGGCTGTGCCCAGGCCACACAAGAGAGATACACAAGGAAACACAGAAACACAGCACTGATGGACACCTAATTGTATATAAACGTGTGATGGAGTGGGAAGAACTGGCTTTTAGGAGCCACACAAACAAAGAATGCAGGAGGTTTCCTGTCTCCTGCTTTTGTTCCAGCTTTGTACTTTCATTCTTATTTTTCACCAGCCTCTGATGTGAAAGGATTTGGCACTAAGATGCACACGAGGGGAGGGGGAAAAAATCCTGAAAAGTGGATCAAAAAAGTAAATGAAAAATAATGTCATATTACTGAAAATATGAGAGGCTAATTTGTGCCGACTTTTTGCTAATTTTGTTCTCGCCACAGAAAGAGGAGCCGTCACCTGCTCGGCGCCACAGCGCTGACAGTGCCAGTGATCCATGAAATAAGCTGCCGCTGGCTTTGTTCAGATAAGAATGAACAAATCTGCACAATGTACTGCTCTCGGAATCTCATTTTCATACTTGCATGCAGGCTAAAAGAAATAAGCTGTTTGCAGGCTTGATTAATCAGACATTTGAGGGTTTTTTTTGTCTCTTTGATCTGTTCTGTCTCCTAGGTAACTTGGTTGACATTAATGTTGAGCCCCAGTAAAGACAATCAGGGATTGTAGACTAAACTGATAAAAAAAAAAAGGAAAAAAATTAAAGACCTTTAATGCTTTAAATATAGTAAACGCTATGTTGTGAATTTAAAAGAGGGGAAAATGAGGGGCATGGAAGTGGGTTTTAATTTTGCTTTTGGAATGTTTGAGAAGGCGCATTTTCAAGACCTTTGCATTTCAAATGCAGCCCCACAGGAGAGCAGGTTAATGTGGATAATCCTGGTGTAGAAAAAAAAGGAAAAATCTCTGTCTGTAAATCTCCAAATGAAACCGTTTAGCATCATGCAGCTTCATTTGATTTGCCCCCCGAATGAGCCAATGAGTGTTTTCCTGCAAACACAGAGAGCAGGAGCTGTTCTCAGATTTGTCAACAATTTAATAAACATCTTGTTTGTAATCTCTGCGTGCATCGCAGACAAGCGTTTAGCACCTACACCACTCCAGCGAGGAGGCAGGAAAAACCCTGGTGTGGTTTTATCTGCTCGCAAATCTACCGCAAATGTAAGAGCCATTACCCGTTATAACTCTCTTTAAGAGGAGAAAACATGATTTGAGGAATTTAAAACCTATAAAATGGCAAAGAACTGGAGAACTGTCAGTATGTACGCTTCAGGCTGTGCAGACGCTTTCACAAATCTTCCAGTGACTGTATAGATGAATGCCTTGAGGGCCCAGCCGGAGCCCAGTACTTGCAGTCAGCCGAAGCCCTTATCTTAAATCCAAGCAAAGTACCATTAATCTTTTTGAAAGACCTTTATGGCTTTTAATGTATCCCAAATTAGAACATTTTACACCCTTGGTTCCTGAAATATGGTGATAAAAAGCCTTTAGAGTTTAATTTTTCCTGCCTGCTCGCTCTGACCTGCTTAATCCCAGCATGCATTAGGAGATATTTTAGTTTCAGTCTTTCTAATAAAGTTTATCCCACTTAATTATAATTGAAACATTTTTTTCCAGCAGGTCTTTTTTTTTTTTTTCAAGTGGCGCAGTGGTGGCACATTTCTTCATTACCTTAAGACTTTCTTTCCCCCCTGATTGTACTCTGAATATTACAGAGAATTACCCAAAGGTTTGGTGAAATTGTTCCAAGTTGTTTATCAAAGTTTGCCTTTGCTTGAATAATAAACCTATCTCAGGAGTGACAGAGGAGGCAGGATTTTTCTCTTTGTTTCCCGTGCTTCTGTGTGACTGGGGTTATTGGGATTATTCTGCTTCACAATACATACGTCTTCCCTGGGATTTGAATGTTTGCTTCTTGCAGTCACGGTCATTCTCTTCACTTCTGATTTCGGGGACTGCCTGCAGTACTCCAAACAGAAAAGTCTCTTTTACACTGGTGATGAGTGAAAAATGCCATTGCAACGTTTTTGAGATGGAGGAAAAATGGCAAAGTGCTGAACATTCTTTCTCATTGTTTGTTTATTCGCTTGTTTCATTTGCACATTAAACAAGAAAAAAAGAAGTCATCAAAAAGAAACAATGTGCGAGAGCGACTATAAGCCAGGAGCGTAAAAAAATGACTTCCGCTTAAAACACCTCAAACAAAAGGCAAAATAGATTAGAAATAATTTTAATAAAAGAACGCTCCTATAATTTATGGAGCTATGGGGCACTTAAACCCCCCCCCCCCCATTCAAAAGACACACACATATTCACTCACACACACATTCACCAGTAACATTTTTGAGCGCTGTTATTCATACATTAGTCCTACACCTTTATTTTTCACTGGCCTTTGCCCTGGAGATTTCCCAACTTGGGGAGTTGAATTTTTTAAAGAAAAACACAAGAAGCGCTTCGTAAATCTCAATCTCAACCACTAATTGTTTTCAGTATTGATTAATCTGCCAATTATTTTCCTCAACTCATCGCATGGTCTCTACAATGTCAGGAACTGGTGAAACATGAGCCCCAGAGCCCAAGGCGACATCTTCAAATTGCTTATTTTTGACTGACCAACAGTCCAAAAACCAAAAGATATTCAAATGACATTCATAGAAGGTAAAGAAAAGCAGCATATACTGATATTTGAAGAGATGGAATCAGTTAATTTTTTGGCAATTTTGTCCTCACTGAAACGATTAATTGATTATCAGTGTATCAAGTGAGCGAGTAATCGTTTCAGCTCTGATGTCCGTTTCAGAAACAGGAAACTTAATTTCATCATAGGAACAATTCAGAAGTTTTCATCACCTGCAGAAAAATCATATTGACCACAGTGAAAGCACCAGACATTTTAAGGAGAACAATTGATTAACATTGCAAAACTATTATTGCAGTTAAACTGAAGCTGAATCAGTTTTTCCGAAAATAAAGCCAAATACATGTATTTAATACGTCGCTATACGCTCACACACACATTCCTGACATCTGTTTCATGTGTTATTTATATTTTCACATTGTTGTGTTGCAGCTTCATCTTGTTGCATCGTGTTTAATGGCTCATTGATTTTGGTGATTCGGTGACATCAGTCTCAGAGTTACTGGCTGTCACTTATTGTACGTTTTGTCCTAATGTCATGTAACATTTGCAGAACCCTGGGATGGAAGGACAGCATTCATGTGTTTATTCAGCTCAGTAACGGTTTTGCTCTGGTGTGGAGGAGGCAGCACAGGGAGGCAGAGACACTGACACATCAGCCAGAAAGCTTCTCCTTGCCTCACACTGATTTCCATTCTCTAATGGCTCTCTCCTCTGTCTGCCTCTAAATAGCTGGCTGTGAATATCGCTCAAGCCGCTGATTGCCGTGACTTTGTGCGACGCAAACAGGAAGAGGAAGCTTTGAGGGCAGCGCAGAAAAGGAAGAAGGAAATAGCCTGGGGGTACGACATCTCTCTCTGTCCTCATGTTTATGTTTGCCATCATATCTGCCATGTGTGACGCTCTGGATTCAAGTGCAGTTAAGATAGAGCGACTCAAACCCGCATTAGCTGGACTTTGAATGATTACTAATGCAGAGATTGAAGTTGACGGCTAAAATGTATTCATAAAGGGTTCGGTAATTTAATGATTTTTCTGTGTTGCAGGTTTGAGGCTAAAAGACGATGGGAAACCAAAAGCAACATGGGCTTCATGTGACAAACGCAGGGGAAAAGGAGAAAGACTGCGTTTTTTTGTTTTTTTTTTACATATATAATTAAATTCAATAAAAGTAGTGTTTTTTTTATGGCGGACTGATCCTTTTTCTTTTTATTCTCCTTTGTATATTTTTGAAGACTTCACAACAGCAGAGTGTGAGGGGGGAAAAGTCACACAGTTGGCTGTGAAAAAACCAATCCAGAGAGTACAAGAGAGAGAAAAAATTATGGAGCATTCAAATTAATTCCTAAGGCGCCCATTGGTGTCTGCATTGTGTTATTTTTCATTACATTTCAGTGATTTGAGCGTTCTGGCCTTTTTTTTCCCCCCCTTCAAATTAAATCTGGTGTACATTACTGGATGATACGTTTATTTATTGCTGTAAAGTGGGTTAATCATGAAGGCGCTCTTTTCTTCTTCTGAGGAAGAGAAAGGAAAGATTAGGGCCCTAATGCAATGTACAGGATAATGTGCGATAGGATTTGGGAGAAGAAAATGAAATTTGGCTGCTGTAAACAGTTGTGAGCAGTTGTAAACTGGAAGTTGAGTGAACGTTGAGGGGAGGGGGTGAGACATGAAACAGAGGCTTTGCTGTTGGCCCTCACCCATGCTGGGAGACATGTTATTGTATCTCAGCCCGAACAAGAGGCATGCGCTGTTTCTCGAAGCCTACACTCGCCGCTCATTGTGTGATGAGCTCTCTTCAGCATCTGTAAACTCGTCTAAAACCGTCGATTCCACTCACTGTTACTTTGATCTTTTTTGATTTGCAGCGTTTGCCTCCGCAGCTACTTACACTGCTGAAATGCTCATTCACATTCCAGGAAGTGTTAATTGCAAAGCGCATGCAAAAAAAGCACAGGAATGATAATTACTTTTATTCATAATGCTTGCTTGTATATACTTTTTTCAACAATAGAAAATGATTGCTTTGCTTCAAGGTAATGAGAATTAAAATTAATCCACCTAAGTTGTTGTGTGGTGCACATATTTGGGCGCTCTTGTCCCCTGGTAAGAAGCAGTGTTCTCGTGGCTTTTGCTGCGTAGGCTGAATCTGTATGAAGAAAAATGAGCTAAACATCAGAAATAAAAGTTTGTATGTAATTATGTTTGATGCAGAAACACCTGAGCTGAAACCTAGATATAAAAACACATGCTGAATTTTGAAAAATCAAGCTTTTTGGATCATTTTCCATTCAAGTGAATCACATGACTGTGTGTGTGAGAAGCTGTCAGTTGGTGAGAATTGGTGCTAATTAAACCATTAATTATCTCTGTAATGAGACGCGAGTTAAAACTGTGTTAAGCACATCAAAGTACAACATGGGATTTCTTCACTTTGATGACTGCTATGAAAAATATATCTTGACTGAGGAGTGAGGAAACATCAGAGATGCTTTATTAACAAAAATGATGAATTTCAGAGCCTTTGAAAGTTTTGGATAACTCATCGAGAACAACATACGGGTTCAATAGTCTGTTTTATTTACAGAGAATTGCTGGATGTCTGTGTGATTATTGCTTATTTCATAAATTGCACAACTTCTCGGAAAAAAATAACCTTTCAAGAGGGTTGTATTCAGCATTACATTTATCATCTCTGTGGAAGGACATTTAAAACCAAAAGGCATCTGTTAATATGTTCCATATGTAAAAGGCATGTAGCTATTTTTTAAAGCTGCTAGTTGTCAGTGAACATGACCAGCGCTGATCCAAGAGCAGCGCGGCGCCGTATCAATAGCATCTCACTTTATTAATCTCTTGGAACACAGGATAATGCCTTGAGCAGAGACGATTCTGCTTTTAAGCTGGAAAATCCACTTTCCCTTCTCATCATGTTGAGGAGCCGTTTTCAATAGTCTGTTACTGCAGGCCAATCTTAGCCCCTGACCTAGGCTGATTTGTTGTGAAACGCGGAGACAAATTCCTAGAGCACATGTCGAACCACTTCTAGGAAAAGTGTTTGTTGTGTGGAGCGGGGGGGAAAAGACGCAGCAACAACAACAACAATCCCATTAAATGGCTGAAAAACTGCCGTCGTATGAAAGGGAACATATGTCGCTGCTAACAAGACATCAGCACTATCGCTTGCTGCTATCGCCGACTAGAAGAGGATTAACTCAAAGCAGAGATCTATGAGATGCAGCTGATAAAGGCTCAGAGCACCTCACACCTAATGCAAAGTGTAGATCAGACATGGTAATGATGCTTTGTTGGTGTTCAAGGTTTCTAATAAAGTTTTATGCTGCAATGTTGTGTTTTATTGTGTAACTAAAACTAATTACATGTGCACTCATTGACTTTTTTTTCTTTGTAAATGAAGGTTTTACACAATATTAGATATATATGAAATGTTTCACCTTAGGTCCCGGGTTCAAATCCCGGTTTGAACCTGGGGTCTTTCTGTGTGGAGTTTGCATGTTCTCCCCATGCTAGCGTGGGTTCTCTCCGGGTACTCCGGCTTCCTCCCACAATCCAAAGACATGCACATTAGGTTAATTGTTAACTCTAAATTGTCCGTAGGTGTAAGTGTGAGTGTGAATGGTTGTCTGTCTGTCTCTGTCTCTGTATGTGGACCTGCGATTGGCTGGCGACCAGTCCAGGGTGTACCCCGCCTCTCGCCCAATGTCAGCTGGGATAGGCTCCAGCTCCCCCGCGACCCTGACGGATAAGCGGTATAGAAAATGAGATGAGATGAGATGAGATGTTTCACCTTAATTAGGGTAGTGTATTTAAAGAGAGAGGTAATTTTTCTCTGGGAATTTCTCACTTGTTCCCATTGGAAAAGAACGGTGCAAAACATCCAGAGGGGTAAAACACAACATTAGTTGGAGCAAAATGGCTTTTCTGAAAGCAACAGTAATAATGTTGTCACCAAATAGTTAAACATAGTCGTGTTTTCTTTTTCGTTAATGTGTTGCATCCAGCCTTTTGTACCTCGGGGCCACCGTAGAAAACTCCCCAAATGTTACTTGTGATATCATGAAAAGTGTGGGGACATTTCAGTCCCTTTTCCTCACGCTGTAACATGTTGTGGGAGCGACAGGCAGTGTGGATGTTGACGTATTCCTCGGCTGATTTAATGACCTGTTTAATTCTGGCACGTCTGTCGCCCTCTCAGATGTTTTGCAGTTTTAATTAGTGTAATCGTCGCTCTTGAAAAGGCCACAGGGTTGTTTAATGGGTCATGTTTGTCAAGATGCACAGAATTATAACACAAAAGACCTGCCATTTATTCAGTGCTACAGTCTTCCAGTGATTATGGGTGTCACAATTGATAATTAGAGGGTGAATTGATTCATCTGAAAGCCAAAGTGAACCTCTGTGGTGTGAGGAAATTAGTTTGACAGTGTTTGGATGAGCGGTGTTTACAGTGTGGAAACACTTTACCACTCCAGTGTTAACTGAAGCGACGTGCAGACGCTCGCTGCTGCCCCTGGACGGGAGAGTCAGCAGACGTTTGATGTGACATCTGATGCAGCAACTGGATATTTTCAGTAATGACAAAACTTCATATGACATTATGAATATTCTGTTTCACTCTGCAGGCTTTTGTCACACGATAAGCTGAGGTTATGGTTCCAATTTTCAAGCAGAAAAGTACAAAGTTCTTTACACAGTTTCCTCAAACTGTGGCAATTAGGTCAAGCTAACATTTACAGTTTGATAAAGACTCTTTGAATGCACTCACTCCATAATTAAAACCCATACTGTCCTCTGTGGGTTACTTATACACCCTCTTAATTGTTTCTCAGTTTGAAAGTGCTTGGAAAGCATCTATTTTATCATTTAGCATAACTTATAGAACAAAAAAATGAAAATGAACTTTCAATTAATTTCGTCTTTTGCTATCGCGAAATAAAAAACATTCCCATGCACAAATATGCTGAGCATGCACTCATTATGCATTCATCTTCACTCTGCAAACCACATACTGCATTTTATCTGAATGAATTATTAACCAAGTTAATGAATATTTCATTTTTCTTTATGGAACCGTTTAACAGTCCCAACAGAGGTAATGACATCTTAAGCAGTGCCAAGTACCTGAAGAGAGAGGAGAGAATATCATTAATGTGGCCATCCAGGTTACATTGTGCAACGTATGAAGATATATTTAGATGTTAAAGCTTTTATCGAAGTCTGTATTTAACAATGAATGTGTTTTAATCTCAAACCTCCCCTTTTGTCAGAGTGTATAAACACGCCTTTACTGTATAACTTCCCCTGACCTGACTTTATATCTACACCCGTGGACTTGAAATCCTATTGTAGCTCAAGAATGGACACAGCATGATCTACAGCAGCCGGGGGGGATTTACACTGAGCAAGTGAATGTAATGGTGTAATTAACATTACCTTGATTTGTCCCAGGAAAAGACCTCAGTAAGTCTGGCTTGTGTGGTAATTTATTGCTAAATTCCTATGAAGAACACTCACCTACTGTAGAGCAGGTAATTACAAACATCGGCTTGATTAGAAGGGGGAAGGACCCGCTCCAGACTTGTTATTGATCAATTAATACTGGTGTTACTGTAGTTACACTGCAACAAGACAGTGGCAGTTCAAAGTACGCTGAATTAACCTTTAGATATATTCCAGCCCACACTCTGCCATAGGAGGGTCAGAAATGATCTGCATTACAATCGGTTATAGTACAATACAGTCAGTGTTTTACATCTTTAGCTTTAACAATATTATCGCATGTATAGAGAATCTTTGTTTATTGCATGTTTTGTCTCTTTTTCATGAAACAAATCACACTCTTATTGTTTTACAGCTTCACTTCAGGCGTGTGTGAGTGTGTGAGTGTGTCTGTGTCGGGGGAGGGTGCTTTGGGGGAGAGAGACAAAGGAAACGATTTAGAGGTACAGGATTATTTACACAATATTATCATGTGAGTGTATTATTTACATGATATACTGTACATATTTCATGTTTTTGAACATTATGGTTGCCACCCATACCGGTATGTCCGGACACCCCTATGTGAGTCGTAACAGCCGATATCCTTTCACATAATTGTAATCGGTTTGTAAACAGTATGTAAAACAGCTATCTATTTAGTCACATCATTTTTTATGAAATAAAACATGTAGATAGCGCTTACAATGTGTCAAATGTGAATTTGTCTTGCTGTGTAAAATAGTGTGGCTGAGTGGTGCTAAGCACAGCTGAGGTGTGGTTCACAATAAATGCAGTAAATATTGTCCATACCTGACAGAGATAAGTTATATGGGTGAAATGCTCCTTTAAACTGCCATCAGAAATGCAACTTTTGACCCACCTGAACATCACTTTCCATCACCTCTCTGATCAAACCTCCGTGTTGACTCCAAATCTTCGTTCACACAGTTGTCTGAGTAGTGCAGTCCTTTGTACGCACTAATGTTGCCATGTTGGAGGTTGTCTAACAGTCAGGGCAGGCCCGATGAGTGAGGAACCAATTTGTGTCCAAACCCCAAGAAACTCCAAACTCTCCCAAGTAATTCCCTCTTTTCCGACTCCTTAAAACCTTGTCTCCACACAAACAATGCCAACGCTTTGTAAAAGTGACTCTAAAACCTCTGCCAAGCATAATTTATCATTTGAATGACAATAGACCACTTAGCACTGCCTAAATTATTTCAGTGCTCTATCTGCTACTTGTGTCTGTCTTTGTGTTGTAACAGCGGACGATCATTAACGCCACAGGGTGATGTGGTGCTCTCTTATCTCGGGCTCAGTCCTCAGAGTTTACTTTAGATAGAAACTGCTCGGCCATGACAGCAACAACTTCTTTTTTTATTCCAAGACAAGTCTAAGTCATGTCTTATTAGATTTAAGTGTAACAGAGTGAACAATGAAGAAAGTAAAATTATACTTTTACAGAGGTTTTGTCATGCGAGAGGCTTCACATGTTTAAGATACAGTACTGTGCAAAGGTTTTAGGCAGGTGTGAAGAAATGCTGTAAAGTAAGAATGCCTTTGAAAAATGGAAAATGTAATTGTTTATTTTCATCACTTTACAAAATACAAAGTGAGCAAACAGAAGAAAAATCTAAATCAAATCCATGTATGGTGTGACCACCCTTTGCCTTCAAAACAGCATCAGTTCTTCTTACTTACTGACTACTTGCACACAGTTTTTGAAGGAACTCAGCAGGAAGGTTGTTCCAAACATTTTGGAGAACTAACCATAGATCTTCTGTGGATGTGGGCTGCCTCAGATCCTTCTGTCTCTTCATGTGATCCCAGACACACTGGATGATGTTGACGTCAGGGCTCTGTGGGGGCCACACCATCACTTCCAGCACTTCTTGTTCTTCTAAAGGCTGAAATTGGTTCCTAATGACATTGGCTGTGTGTTTGGGGTCGTTGTCCTGCTGCAGAATAAATTTGGAGCCAATCAGTCGCCTCCCTGATGGTGCTGCATGATGGATAAGTGTCTGTCTGTATTTCTCTGCAGCCCCAAACTTTCAAGAACCTCCACCAGCTTCACTCTTGCCTGCAGACACTCATTATTGTGTTGCTCTCCGGCCCCCCAGGGAACAAACTGCCTTCTGCTACAGACAAATATATCACATTTTGACTCATCAGTCCAGAGCACCTGCCGCCATTTTTCAGCACCACAGTTCATATGTTTTCATGCATAGCTGAGTCTCTTGCCCATGTTTCCACATCGGAGGTTTGGCTTTTTGGCTGCAATTCTTCCATGAAGACCTCTCCATCTTCTCTAGACAGTAGATGGGTGCACCTGGTCTCACTGGTTTCTGCTAGTTCTGAGTTGATGGCTCTGCTGGACATCTTGTGATTTCAAAGGGAAGTAAACATAATGTGTCTTTCATCTGCTGCACTAAGTGTCAATGGCCGACCGCTGCGTCTACGGTCCTCAACGTTGCTCTTTGTGCTTCTTCAAAACAGCTTGAACAGCACATCTAGAAACCCCAGTCTGCTCTGAAATCTTTGCCTGGTAGAAACCTTGCTGATGCAGTATAACTACCTTGTGTCTTGTTGCTGTGCTCACCTGTTTGGTATAATTGGTTAATCATACACCCGACTACGATCCTACAAAATCCCTGACTTTGTGCAAGTGTATCTAGAAGAAGTGGTGCTGTATTGAAGGCAAAGGGTGGTCACACCAAATCTTGATTTGATTTAGATTTTTCTTCTGTTCGCTCACTTTGCATTTTGTAAATTGATAGAAATAAGCAATTAGATTTTATATTTAGAAAAGCATTCTTACTTTACAGCATTTCTTCACAGCTGCCTAAGACTTTTGCACAGTACTGTATCTTAAATAATAAAATTGGTGAAGGCAAAAAGCTGTCTCAGTTATAACAGTGGTCAGGAGAATAAGTTGCAGAGAATCTGGAGGGTTAAACATTATAAAAGAAAATATATTTCAGTAGTTTTAGAGAAGACACTCAAGCTGTCCGTTATTTCATTTGTCTGAGTTTGAGGAGCTAAAAATGTCAAACTGCAAATGTACTTTCTAACTGCTAATATAGACACACATTTACATTTGGGAAAGGTTCAGGTCAAGTCTGTTGAAATACAATATTTTTCGTGTAGTTAACGAATTCCACGAAAACAAAAAAACCCAACAATGAATCAATCCTACTGACAAGTATTTTCTATGCGGCCAAAGCCTGATATATGTTTTCCCTCTGTACACTCACTCACTAGTACACCAAATGTGTATTACACCGCAGCTGAAAATAGTCCCCAACAAACACACTATTTACTCCTGTTTCAGTAATAAAAAAATTTTAGATTTAAAAGATTTAAAAATGATGAGTTGCAGTTTTACAGGTCATTGTGTGCTGGACTATTTCCTGGCCAGGCTTGTGGTTTCTGCTAGCTGCCTCATGGTGACAACAAGAGTCCCTGTTTATTGGTGAGTTTTATTGATGATGGTAGGTAGATTTTTAACCATTTGTCACCATTGACATCTGTTTCTGCCCACTTCCAGTCTTTATGCTTAGCAAACTGTTTCCAAACTCCAGCTTCATATTTACTGCAGGGGTATGGGAGTGGTGTCAGTCGTCTCATGTCACTCATGATAAAAAAAAAAAAAAGTCTAATTATATTCCTCTAAAAGGTCAATTTCAAACCCTTAACATAGTATAGTAATATTTGATCTATCTCTTTTCTTATTGTTGACAAAACTGAGAGTATCAAGAAACAGCAGTATCGTATCTGAATGTGCTGTAACAACAATCATCTACACAAGTAATTTGAAATTCTGATCACGATCTGACCCAACAGTAAGTACCATGTTCTGCAGCAGACAGGTACCAAATTGCTGCACCGTGTGGCTTTGTGGCTCATCGTTCCCTTCTTGTTCTCCATACAGTGATAACTGCCATAATGAGATTTGCCATTAAGAAAGAAAAGAATGAAAAGGACCCCAGCCATCTGTATAGCTCACCATGGTAAAAGGCTGAATGCTATCACGCCAGAATTCAATCGCTGAATTATACCCTCTTTGTGTGCGTAGGGCTAGTGAGTACCTCACACTATATTCATTTCAAAAAGGCCTCAATTTAATTAGTTCTCATATGTTCAAAATTCATGAATTTGTCTGCAATTCCTGCTGCCATTGTTGGGAGTGACTTAAGCGGTGGTGTTAGGCTTTCAGGCGGTTTGGAGGGAAAAATAGCCCCCCACTAAAAAGAAACAACTGTTTATGTAAATAGACACTGCGTGTTTACTTGGTGGAAGAAAGCGAGGGCCCTGAACAGAGTGCTAAGCTTAGCGTGGCTCTGCCAAAGGGGACCTCTCACCATCAACTTCAGCCTTATTAAACTGATTACCAACTCCAGCTAATTAATCAGAGACAGTGCCCTTTCTTGTCATGCAGGGAGGGAGCTCTGTGTGTCTCACAGAGTTCCTCTCTTACCGCCTCCCCCTCCCATCTGCTCGCCTCTGCTCCCCCCTTTCTCCCTTTTCTTTTTCCAGCTTTGATTGAAGTAGGGGAATGGTAATTTTCATGCATCATCTGGGCCGGCAGGATGGGAGGACAAGTAGTAATTACCTTAAACAAACAAGGCCGAGATTGCTTGAGAAGCTACCTCTTTATTCAAGCTCGCGAAATAAGAAAACAGACTGAGAGCAGGATGGTTTCAAAACACATTTTTACAAGCCATTTTGTTCATTGTGTTCGATACGGTTTTCATCTTGGATAAAGAGTCAAGCAAAACATCTTGGGAGTGAAGATTTGAAAGCCATTTCAGTAGTAGTTTGGCTCAGGTGCTGTAACTCTCTTTTGCTTTTTAAATGTTATTTCACAGCCTGTTGTAGGAAGAATGCGGAGAAGCGTGTCCTGCACAACCAAAATACAAAAGAATGTAATGTTGTTAACCCAGAGGATCGACGATGGTAGTTCTAGGGTTAGGGGAATATTGTCAAGATCTTACATCAGGTCTAGATTCTGCTGTAGACCAGTATGGGAAACTGAAACTCTCATTTGTTAGTTTATTTTTGCATTAACAGCACAGTCTGTGACCAAACAACAGGATTATTGCATAGAAAAAGTAAGGAATCTTTTTACAAACACACTTGAAAACTGTGCTAGATGAATAAATATATAATAAAAATGGAGGCTTTTGCAGTACAGTTGCAACAGATGATCTTCTTTTCATTACCGATGAATCTTTAATTTAGTATACAACATTTCATACAGTGACAATAATGCCCATCACAATTCCCCAGAGTCCATTTAAAAAATGTCTTGTTTTGTCCAACAAACAGTTGAAAATCTAAAAGTGACATGAAACAAAACAAGCTGCCAGCTCATCACATGATGAGGGTTACCTGCTGATATCTGCTAAATGACCAGCACATCAGCAGCAAGTAGAAATATCTGTTATGGATGTATTTTGAAGCTAGAAATAATGGCTGCTACTACAAGTGGAAGCATCATTTCTTTCCTCTGTTTAAGAACCCACATGGTCAAACAGGCTTGTCCTCTGTTTTTGCCAGCTGGCTGTAAATAGCATAACTCAAACAAACCTTAATTGGACATTCATTAAGTCAGTCCATGCGTGTAAACATAGCCGATGTGTTTAGCCCCTGCTTTGCACCGTGTATTCAGTCTTTTTTCCCGGAGTGCTATTCTTTAGCTGCTAAATCTCCCAGAGTTCAAGCCTCCCCTGATCGCTCCTCACTCCACACGTCCCCCACACGCTCTGAACTGGACACTTTTAGCGCTTTTACAGACATTTACAGGTCCACGTGAAACTGTTTCTCACTTCAGTGACCCCTGTGTCGGTGTCGCATGTTTTGTCATGTGTTCTCATTGCTTTTAACGGTTTATTTAACAGTGTTAATTGTTGCGTTCTCTGCTGTGTCATAACTCGTGTGTGTTCATATCTGCTGAACTTTTCTCCTCTTCTGACAGTTCTGTTTTCTGACTTCTTGTCCGGTCTCAGTGGGCTTTCCCCTTCCTATCAAGACGTGTTTTCCCTAAACAAGAAACAGTTTTATTGACTTTTATTGACTAAATTAGCAAAATAACAGATGTGTTACCCACTGAAGACCAGCAGGGATATGTGAAGTTGTGGGGATGAAGGTGTTTTTAGGATGGATGGGAAGTTGGCCTGTGAGATCAGTACGGATGTGCTTATCAGCCACAGTGAGAAAACCTATATTAAAAAAATAAATAAAACAGCGGTCAAATGTTCACTCCAGTGCAGTGGTGGGTGCAGTGAGTGTGAGTATTCAGTCTGGGTTTGCCTGAGGAAAATGTGCTTTGTCTGGGATAGGGGCTTGAGAAGCTCAGATCCCCATTCTCCCAACACACACTTCCTGCTGTTCTGTCTGATTGTGTCGTCTTTGTTTTAGCATGATGTGCTCGCCTCCTCCTCTGGAGAGGCTAATGCAGGCCCCTTTTTTCTCCTGCAATCTCACCAAATGCCAAGTGTAACTGGTGCCCCTATTGCTCCTAATTAATGCGTGATTAAAGAGTGAAATAAGGGATTCTACCAGTGATTTGTTTTTTCAAGGAGTAAGAAATTAATCCCCTTTGGATCTTTCAGAATCATTTAAGGATTCTCCTTGTTCTGTTTATCAAATAAACCAAGTAATTAGAGACTTTAGATAAGTAGGCTAAATTGATGCCCGCCCTATGTCTTCCCAAGCTAGTGTTCACTGATAGAAACAGCTGTGTTGCTCTGCTAATGTGCAGCATTATACTTGTCCAATAACAATGCCCTTTGTGTTTGGTAGTCGTGTAATTACGCTGGGGAGCCTCCTTGACCTTGGTAAGCACATCTATCTTACTTGTGGATCAGTGTATTTCATTTCTTAGCCCACAAAGATTCATCACAAGGGAGTTTACTGACATCCCCGTGAATGTAATTCACAGTACAGACTACATTACTGGCAATGCACGATTGTGTAGTACGCAATAGCGCAGTTATCCAGGCTGATGATACACGCACAGCCTCTGGCTATTCAACAGAGTAATCCTCAGCTAACTTATTGTAGCTCTACTGTATCTGGAGAGGCAGCAGTGTGATTTTTATTACTTTCACCTGAGTACCCAGGGGAGGCATCTTATCTCCCCACTTGGTTTTATGCAGTTTGGTTTTGAAAGGTCCTCAAATGTTGGAAAATTTGAATTTAGGCTGCATGTCTGACGTTGGATGCCCCCCCCACCCGCCCCCCGTATGGAAAGGGGTCAACCATTTCTGGTGTTGCATCAGTGTTTCCAACACTGCACCTGCAGCAAATGTCCAGTTTGAGACCTCAAACAGACACTTTGAAGCCGAGCAGGACCAGGCTGTTTAAATGACTTCATCTTGTCCAGGTGAAATGGGAAATGTCAGATTTCTGCAAACAAAGACTGTTGTGTGATGTATGTTACATTCTCCCCTTCTATCTTGAGTAATTGCTGTATAAGTAATCATCTGAAGAGCTCTACACACTACTACTAGTAGTCCACAGAGAATTTTAGGAGTCAGTTTTTGTAACATGTCCACAAATTAGACATTTGTACACCTTAATTACTTTTTTGTGGGCATGAATCAGTAATTTGTACTATTAATTACTGTTATGGTCCTGTAGTTACCCAGGTTATGCATAGTTAAATGCAGGCTAGCTACTTGCCCTTGCCCACTTAGATACATACAAATTCTGTCATATGATATGCTCTGTTAATACTTATACAGCTGTAAACTACACTTCTGGTTTCAGCAACACTGTCTAGCTTTAGTTGCAGGCATTAAGTACATATACTAATACTGCAGTGCAAAATAATATGTTTAGCATTGTGATTTGTAAGTCTGCACAAATTACTAATTTGGGTGTGAATTAACGGTGCCCAATATACATACAAAGGTTAGGTTTACTCTCCAAAATGCATCCTCATGTACATGTGTGATACAAGCATGTTCTTGGCAATGCACAGGAGTTTTTAAATCACCACTAGTGATGTGTTTTATGTTAATCAGCAATGACTGGTTTGCCAGAGCTGAAGGGAGGAGCAATCATAGCACCGGAGTAGGCTACAGGAAATATAAGAATGTAAAAAAACCTAAGCTGCATGCACCAGGTGTAAAAAAAAAGAAGCTCTAAATAAATGAATAAATAAATAAAATTCATCAAATCAGTCAAATATATAATATGTCAAAAGCATGTGCAAAATATACACTTCATTACACTGATTGTGAGCAGGCTGACATGATGCTTTTAATCAGTCATGCGTACCTGTTCACTTCACTTGTTTTTCCTGCCTCTCCCTCTTTCTACTCCTATTTCTCTCTCTTTCTATTTCACTGACTTCTTATTCCCTCCTTTCCTTGGGCGCATGGTCTGTCTGTGTTCTTTATTCTGTTATGGCAGGCCTAGCGCTGAGCCTTCCTCTAATTAGATCAGGAATTATGGTATGGATTAGGTGATGGAGGGGCATGCCAGTTCCTCTGACCATGGTAGCTATTTCAAGTCACCATTTCAAAGTTATGTGCTTAATGCCACCACCACCACCACCACCCCCCTCCCCTTCTTGCTTTGCATTATAGCTGCAGGAAGAGTGACAAACACTGTTAATCTCTTGTTTGCTGGCAGTCCATTACAAAGGGGTAACGCAGGATTTTTCTCCAGCACTGTAAACACTCAAAATTCAGCATTGTCCATTACCTCTTAAACACAGCTGATAACAAGCATCATTAATTAAACTGTGGGAGTAAGTGGGGTTACATAAATTGAAATTAATAATCGGGCAGAAACAGAAATAGAATGCATGTTTCCGAATTGTTTCCTCAGAAACTCCCAAATGTAGCTATGTAGATTAAGAAGGTTTGGCTCCTGTTTCGCTTGTGATGTCTCCACCAATCCCAGGGATAGGTTTAGTCATGGAGTGCTCTTTTAATTTGTTTGCCACATTCTTACATTTTCCCAGAAAAAATGATCAAGTAGGCATTTAATTACTTTAAGAAAATAAATCACTTCCCATAGCTATTGTGTTGCTGCCAAGTCTATTGCACATAAGCTGCAAAGAACATGAAATATTTCACCACTTGTATTTGAAATACCCACTGTCAAGTCAATTTGGGGCAGACAATAGGGGGACATGTTCTCTCCAGTTTGTAATGTAGCCTGTAATGGCAAACTAAAGCACATTTTCAACTTGCTGGAGAATTATCACAGTAGGCTGATAGATTGTATAAAGTGCTTATTGTCTGCCATTATGACTAATTACGTCATAATAGCTGGATTCCTGTGTGTAATCACCAGGCATCAGCAAGAAAGAGGTGTAAATGTCTGAGGCATGATCCGAATCGAGACTAGCACATTGTGTTTAGAGTGCTGACATTACATGAAACACCAGCGAGGCCTCAGAGGACTTCAGCATGCCTGACTGGAGACACAGCAGCCTGTAGCTCTGTTGTCAGGGAGAATCAAGTCAAGACATGCCCATCTACATCTGACAGGAGACAGGGGAGGAAGGACCTGTGCATCCAAACGCTTTTAGAGTGGAATTAACTTTATTTCTTTTTTGAGGGGAGAAATATAATCATTGGACGTGAATATAACCCACGATATTCATCAAATTTGAGCATAGATTTTACAGGTGACTCCCATGAGTGACTGCTGGCACCGCCGGTGGCTGAGATCACCTCTGTGTGTAAATAACAGCCATGTTGGGCCCTAATTTCACTTCTGGGAAAACAGCAATCCACCTGATGATAATGATAATCAAAATCTGTCAGAAATCTCCAAAACTCCCAAAAGGTGACACTAAATCCCTCGTGCGCCAAATTGAGCGATGGGTTGGACAAACATCTGCCAAAAGCCACAGTTGAAATCAATATGGCTCTGAGTTAATTGGCGCACAGGCCCAGGCTTGATGTTAGCATGGATACATAACAGCCCGTGTGGGTGGGCAGGGGCGGCTGGAGGTTTGAGGTCGAGCCTCAGCTTATCTGTGATAGGGGAGAGGTTGGGACACTTCCTGTAAATGGTCATGTTAAATGTCTCATTAACGGCGGTGACCTCAGCCTAATCTATCAGCCATTTCCTTGTTGCCGCCATTAGAAGGTGACTAATCAGGCAGACATGAGGAGTGTCTGAAGATTTTAATAAAGGGTTTTCCATATAGTTTTTTGTTTGTAACTTCAATCAATAATCTGACATAACAAGAGCAGAGAGGGATCTCTGGTGAGTTTGGCAGGTTTGCTGAAGCTTCAGTGATAAAGAGTCACAGTTTTTCCCCCTCAGGTCCTTCCCACATTGGAGAGGCTTGATTCATTAGAACAGCTGGTCTCTTGAGGGAAATCTCAGGGGTCTTCAAACCATACAAGTGACTGGAATAACACGCAAAGACACTCAGACACAGGAAGGAAAAACCTCCCTGCACTTCACTGGAGCCGTAGACTACATTGACATCATTTGCATGTTTTATTTATTTATTTATATAAATGTTTTTTTTTAAATGTTGCTTCACACTCATTCACTGCAAAACACGTGAGCTCTCCCCATCAACAAATTGCCATAAGCGCTCCACCCCCATCAGCCATGGGAATTTCCATTAAAGGCGTTTGAGTCAGAATCGGCGTACAAATAAATGACGTGCTCCTGGGAAATCACGGCAACAAGCAGATACATGTTAAAACTCAGGAGAGGCGTCTCATTTGAGCCGGAGAGGGCTTCCCAAAATCCAGATGTGGTGGAAGCGCAGACGGGGCTCAGGCCTCCTCAGCAGTAATGAAGCAATTAGACAGACAATTATGAACACCTGTGACGCTGATTGGCACCATGGCTCCGTCCACTTCCACGGCGCTAAAGACGCCTGAATGTTGCTAAAGTTAACCTCTAACAAGGCCTGTAATGACGACAAGGGCCCAAACACACCACACTGATGCACGCACACACACTCACACACACACACACACACACACTCACACACTCACAGGAGGTTCGCATTAGGAAGACGGGCTCATCCCACACAGCCGGTTGCGTCATGTATTATTGAAACCAGCCCTTGTATAAACACAACTCCAATAAATTGGGGTCTCAATTTTTCTGATTCATTAAGGTTAATGCAGTTTTAATTAGTGCTTGATTTGAAGCCTATTAGATGCAATTTATAAGTCCTTTTCGGGGACCTGCAAAATGACGTTGCGTGGGATTAATAAGATAAAAGGAACAAGTTGGAATTGTAGTCCCTCCTGGGTTAATGCACAGACTCAGGGATTCCTCTCTTTTCACTGTAACGGCTTGTTTATTTGCACAACTGCTTTCAGGCACATTAAAACAATCTAATGAATAGAGAGCTTTGGCTTCAGGGATTGCATCACCCACTGGATGAACAAATGAAGTGGTGGTTATGGCCTGATTAAAAGGATGCTCAGGAAATAGGTTGAAACAGCTGAGGGCTTTATAATTATAAACGATATAACAGGGATTGTGACAGCTTTCTCCATATCAGGGCAACTCTACAACTCATTACCGGTGCTGCTGTGAACCAGGGGAGAGCAATGTTACATTGAGCAACTTTTCCTCAACTCACACTTATTTTTTGTCTTTTCATTTATTCTAGAGTGAGAATATTGCAGTGCTTAAGTCTATCACCACCAAGAGGGTTGCCACTTGAGGCCAGTTCATTCATTCATTGCCTGTAATAAGCCATCTAACCATCTAACAGCTCCTTAATTAAAAATTGAGTCCATCTATCTATCTATCTATCTATCTATCTATCTATCTATCTATCTATCTATCTATCTATCTATCTATCTATCTATCTATCTATCTATCTATCTATCTATCTATCTATCTATCTATCTTTTCTGACATAGTGGGGTTGAGTATTGCACGTTAAGTCAGGAGTATGGTCCAAAGAGAGAGATTCAGACTCCCTGATTATAAGATTCACTTGATATTGTGATATTCACATATCTATCATCTTCTTTCCAGTTCAATTTCTCATCATCAAAATGCTCAAAAACATGTGTAAGAAAGTATTTCTGCTCCATTTACTGATACTTCAGCATTATTGTTAGCATACTTTCCTCATCAGTATTTTTCATTACAGTATGGAAATCTGTATGTGATAAAATCAAGCTGTTATCATCAGCACACCAAATGAGAAAAGACAATTTACAAGCTAATGAAAAATCATTGATATATTGGTCGATAAGAAACAATAAGGGTCCTAAAATAGATCCTTGTGGTACACCACACATTATATGAACTGGTTTTGTTAATATATATTTAAAACTAGTTTACCAATTTAGTGTATTACTGTGGAAACCCTGTCTTAATGTAGCTGTCAAAATATCATAATTTGGTTAATAGTAATAAAACACTTTAAATAAGGTATAACGTCCATGTATTGCCATTAATAACAGTGTACATTTTGTCAACATGTTGTAAAAATCTTGAATATTATATGTAATATTGACAAATGCATTAATAAGCACATGTCCTTTTAACTACTATACTATATTGTGTTGTAAAACATTTATCATTTAATTGAAGCTTGATTTCTGAAATGAGTCTGCATTCACAAACAGCTTCACAGGGTTCTTTTGTTGATATTACCAGGTTGCATCCTCAAATATCAAGAATGGAAGCTGGAACTTAAGAGGAGACCTTAAATGCTGCACACAACAATTTGATCATCCTTTCAGCAGGAACATCTTTAATTCAGCTGGGCCACACAGGTTTTGAAAGCATCTTTCTGTGCTCTCATATAATGTGAAACATGAAAACGAGAGCAAACAGTTAATAGCCCCCACAGCTTCAGTCTGAGTGATAGTGAGCAGGCTTTTGAAACGGTATCAGTGCAGTGGAGATGGCTGAAAATTACAGGAAGAGAGTGTAGAGCTGAACTGCTGACAGCAGGAGTCACAATACATTAGCAGATCCTCAGACTGGCTGCTCCTTCTGCGTGACATTCCCACTGTACTGAGTTGAATTGTTAACACACATTGTTTGACATTGTCACAACTACACCCTCCCCCAGCCCCCCCCACTCCCCGTAGGCAGGAAAATTGTGCTCCAACAAGGTTATGAGACAGGTGGAATTCCTGCATTTGGCTCGCAGGTCGCGGTGGAGAGCTTGCAGTTTTGCATGTTTGTAAATTGCCACCAGAAGTGAATAAAATGGTCCCATGTGTAAACTGCAGCTCTGCAGGCCCACTTCAGAGACCTGAGATCAATTTTGGTGCATTTATTCTCTGAGAAAGGCACACAATGGGAGTTCGCTGAAGATCAGTTTTCAATTGGATAATAGGGTTGTGAAGAGGGGATCTAGAGGGCATTGCTTTCACACATTCTTATGGCTTCATATCTCTGTAACACGAACCGTGTACCGCTTCAGTCTCAACACCTCCATAAGCCTTTTTTTTACCCCCTAAATCAAATTCAATTTGCACCTACAGGACTGGTAGGTCTTGCACTACTATATTATCAGACGACACTGAAGCTCTTCTTAATGAGACATTTAAACGTATGACCAAGTTGTATGAAATGATGTCTCTGTTTTCTTTTAATTTTACAGTCATTTGCATCCAAAGTCACTATTAAGTTTCAACCAAAGCAAGACAGTTTTAGATTTTCTCTATCTATCTATCTATCTATCTATCTATCTATCTATCTATCTATCTATCTATCTATCTATCTATCTATCTATCTATCTATCTATCCATCTATCCATCTATCCATCTATCTATCTATCTATCTATCTATCTATCTATCTATCTATGTCTTTTTTGACTGCATTAACATTGGTGGTGAGAGCAGCTAGTCGAGGTCTAAGGGGTGCTGCTGACTCTGTCCTCCTCCTCGCTCCTTTAACCCACTGCAGCCACTAGATGGGGTATGATAACCACAGAGAGGCTCTCCCAGTGGGACGCCAGGAGCCCTGCTGGGTGTTGCTTCTCATGGGAGAGGAGAGGAGAGGAAATTGTCTGCCAAGTTTACCACAGATCCCTATCAGCTTCAGCATTTGTTTGTAACATTTCTTTCCCATTCAAATAATTCTCAAACTAATCTAATGTTTCTCTCGTGGAGTACTGATGACACATGGACAGTAACAGTAAATGGTAACACTTGTTAAAGACTCCACCGGCACTATTGCTGATGCAGTTTTCTTGGATGAGATTGGTTATCAGTTTCCAGTAGCTGCAGATTTTAATCAGTATAAAAATGCTCATTAATTCAATTAACCTCATAGTTTTTGCAATTTGCTCCAGGTTTTTCCATTTTATTGAAATACTTCACTTCCTTTAAGAGCAATTAATGTGACAAGTGCTTGCTAATTCTTGCATTTAATAAGAAGGAAACAAGCCTATCATGTCTAATGCAATAAATAATAATAAAATGTGTAATCCAGTTGATTTAGGAAGGAAAAGTAACTCTGCTCAACATAACTTGATTTAACTTGATTCTTTCTTTACATAAACATTAGTATTACTATTTGCTCACTTGAGTGCTTTTCCATTTCTACAGAATTGTTTAAAGGGCAGGAACATAGTGTTTTGGTTTTTTTTTCCTGCTGAAGCAAAGAAAAATTTACAGCGTAGATGTACTATCATTCACTTTACTTTTTTTTTCAGCCAGTTCCCACATTTGAGTTAAAATGCAAACACACAGACGGTCTTCTTACAACCAATGCTGTGTTTCTGTGACATGACCCTCTAGTCCCTGTGCTTGGATCATGACCTGACTCATGCACAGCGAACTGTAAAACGGGGGAATAAACATTCAAATGTACTTTGTTTAATATTTCAAACTTCTTTTCTTTTAGTATCTGAAGTCTAATTTTTAATACCGTAAAACAAATAAAACAGGTTAAAACAAGTGGACATTTTTAAATCCTTTTTTTCATAAAAAATTAAGACCATAAATAGCAATGAAACAACTGTGATGGTAACAACATCATAAACAGAGAGAGATTTCATTCTAATTACGACGTTTGGAGTGGCCTTGCTGAGATCGTACTTGTGTCTGCTGTGCTAGTGGTGCCCAAACTGGGGCTCGTGGACTCCCATGAGTCTCACAGGGGCTCCCCAGTATAAAAAGGACTTATTATTTGACTCTCTAGAGTTTAAACCTGTAATAAGGTTGACATGAATGACTGCTTTGATCTGAGTTTGTGTCTGTTATCTCCTACCTACAGTTCGGGAAAATAACAGAATTATTTGCAGAGTTACATATTCAACACCATGCTGACACACAAACCAATAATGATTTGATTTAAAAAAAAAAAAAAGAAGAAAGTAAAAAAAATGCTTATTTGTTTATTCAATTTATTTCATTTATAAAACCCAGCTGGATTACTTGTGATCATAAATTGAAACCATGAATGTTTTTCTAAAGAGCATCTCTCTCTCTCTCTCTCTCTCTCAGCTTGTGCATAAGTGCTTATGATTGATTGAAATCAGTCAAAATTAATAACATGTACTGTACTTGTGGCTGCAGTGCCTGAAACAGTTCCACAAATATTTTGGGGTAAAAAATGAACTCTCATAATTGCTTTTCTCCCCTTCTTGTGAAGACTATTTTCAAAGGCTACTGTATTGTACTAGTGTGTGTGTGTGTGTGTGTGTGTGTGTGTGTGTGTGTGTGTGTGTGTGTGTGTGTGTGATACTGAGAGAGATCTTTGAAGAACACAAACTGCAACATGACTTTTTTGTAATTTCTTTTTTTGAATGCAAAACTCCTAACAACACCTCTGATATCCTGCAAATAAATGTTTAGATCACCTTTTTTTTGTCATCCTATTGGAGACATGCAGTAGCTTTGAACTGCACACACTCCTGAGCAGATAATTGTTTCACATTCCCGCAGTTTTATAGAGATGTTATTGAAATTTAAAAGTATTCCCGGCAGAGCCTACAGTAATAACTCAGTGGTAGTTTTATTCTAGCGATCTGAGTAAAGGGAACATATTCTCCTTTATCTGCATTAATGCTTTAAATGGTTCACAGACAGTTCATTCACATCAATGGCCAAAATAGATTTATTTTACTTGGGGCACCTAAGTCAACAGTAGTTACAAGAATTACTCTGGATGCGATCCCATTATAGGATGTCAAATATTTTGATGCTTTTGGTAAATGGCAGAATGGTGCGGAGGACAACAACTGGATGCCAATTCTGCAATTTCTGGATCAGAATAAAAAATATACAGCCTGTCTGCTCACCTTTGCAATCTCTGGGCTCACCCCAGCCGGCGATGTAATACTGAACAATGAATTTTAAATAAAGTCAAACATTTGCTTCATGCTCCTCCACAGTTTAAACAAGACATTTCTGATGGAGACGTGTGGATTTATTGTAAGTAAGAGATATAAGAGATAACTTAATCCCCAATTGGATTGTAAACCCCACCTCCACTTCACATGGCTCCACCCTGTCACACCGCTTCCTTGACCTTTTGTCTCATTTCTCGGCGGGTAATGAATGCTTTCAGACTATTTCAGACAAAAAGATCTTGCACATAGTCCAGAGCATTGGAATGTCATATCAGGAAATCACCCAATCAGCATGCTGGTGTTGAGAGCAAACAGAGAGCGAGGCCGCAGCGCGCACAGGACAGTGGTGGACTGGGTCGTCTGGATGTCAATATAATAGACTGGCTTATGATGTGTAAATAACACACCGCTTAATGGTCCTCTCCCACTCTGTCAGAGCATTTTGAATCACATGGAGGGCAGCATCTTCCTCTCTGCTCTCCGTTCCACAGGGTCTCGTCATCCACTATTCATCAGGCTCGCTTCTTTCATCCACAGAATATTACAGCTACAGCTAAGAGACATTTCAGAATACAGACTATGGGAGTTCACAATAATATTACAGGATGTTCTGACTGTTTTTTTTTTAACTGTTTATTAATGTTGGTTATAGGATAGAAGTGAAATATGTTTCTCTTTTGTTCGTGTGCAAAATCCAAAATATTCATTTCCACCCTCTAACCAACTGTCTCTCTGTTTTGATCTTATTTCCTCTGATCCTTTCAGACACAACAGTATGAAAACTAAACCATGAGATATATCAAGAAAACAAACAAACAAAGGAAATAAAAAAAGAAACACACACACAAGAGGAACTGAATGATGGGGCATCACAAAAATGATCTTGGCCTGCATCTTTATTTTACATGTAACAAAGGGGAAAAAATGCTATTTGAAACACATGCTGCATTCAGAATATACATTTGAAGGCTTCTCATGACCTTTGCTGGAGCTACTTATTAAGGTAATCCATTTGAATAAATAGATACACAAAACTTTTTATAACTTTTGTGCCTCTTTAAATGATTATTTGTTATAGCTGCAGATGCATGTGCACTGCCTCACTGAATTAACAGGGATATTCAGTGGTGTGGTTGTGCGTTCCTTTAAGCCATAGAATATGTCTCATGAAACATTTGTGCGAAAACACACGTTTAAAATGAAAATGCCCATCTGTGCCCTTTGCTCATATTTCGCACAATTCAGCTTAATTGTGAATGTGCTTCAACACTGGTAAAACTAAATGAAAGTACTCTTCTTACTCACTTCTTGGTGGGCTTTAAACTTTTCTATTTGTTGTTTAACAGGAATAAATATACCTAAATAAATTCTGACTCCCTGAATGTCAACATTAAAATCCAGCATTTACTAAACATCATAATTAATTCTGCCAGATGAACGAATACATGGGTGGCAGACATATTTAAAATATATTTACAAAGCAAATATGCCCCAGAGACACACTCTGACACATAGGATAATATTTTTGTGAATTAATAATTACAATACACACTTTTCTTTTACAAGTGTTTGATGTTGCGTGTCCCTACAATGGTGGGAAGCACCATGACATTTATTGCAATAGCCTTGAAATTACAAGACTAAGTCAATGACACACTCTCACTGTGTATTTGCTTTATTTGTTTACAAATTTGAACAATTTTGACATTAATACAATGCAATGCTTTCTATGTTAATTACACCCTCTGTGGCATGCAAATAAGGCAGAGCTCTACGTGGTTCAAAGTTACAGGAGAGCGCCGTCACCAAAATAAAAGAGGTATGACTGCAGTTTAAGTCAAGCACACACACACACACACACACACACAGTTACCTCACACACAGGTGAACACAGGGTTGAAGTCAGTTGTATAAGCTGTAGTCACTTGGATAATAACTTCCATGATGACAAGTCATTCACACCTGCTGATGACATACATCAGGCATCATTACTGTCCCTTCTCTTAGGGAACCTGCTGTACATGTGATACTCTCCCCCTGCAGTAATAAATAGATGTGACCTCAGTGAACGTATCACTCATGAGCCGTCTTTGATTTGGTCACTATTTCCGTCAGACCCAGGAGACAGCAGCAGTTCCCACATCCACTGACCTTGGAGTCTCTTTAGAGCTCTTACCAAACCCGCTGCTCAAGGTTGCATCCAATCTGTCTGTTGTTTTTCTGCATTAGCAAACCTCAACCCTCCTTCACCCCGAGCCCCTCTTGAAAACTAACACCTGAGTGTAAGGGCTGTAGTGAGAGGTGGCGTGGGAGTGCGGGTTGAGGTGGGTCAGATAGGGTGATCAAAAACAAAGCAGAAGGATAAAAAATATAATTTTACCTCCCCCATAATCCCAGACCTCCAAGAATGACCTTTGATCTTGCAGCATGTGTGGTATGCTGAGCCGCCTGCTCGTGCTGCATGCCGCTCTGATCCTGGGAAGCAATCACCGAGCGCACTGCTATCAGAAAGGCTGCTGGGGAAACACTCTAAGCCCGAGTCTGGAGGTGAGCGCCGAGCAAAAAGCAAATGTGCAGGGATGGAAAAAAATAACCAAGTGCAGCCAACCACATAGAAAGCCTGATGGGCCAGAGCGCTGCATGATAAAGGTAAAGTGGATACTGTATCTACAACACAGCCTGAGGCCGGCTGTGATTCAACACCACACAAAAATTGAACGATCTTAACAGGTGAAATGTTGGCTAAAATAAGAGAATTATTTCACCCGTTATTTCATTAAAGAACTGTATTAGTTTATCACTCGTTTGTATAACTCACACTGACACAAAAACCTTACTTGTCAGCAATTTTTTTACACGAAAAATTTATATTTTTGAGCTTTTGATGTTTTTCGTGGTTGAAATAACTTCAAAACAAGCTTTTTTTAAAATCGTATTTCTTCCATAATATATATTCTTAATGTTTTATATGTTTACAAAGGTGTCAAGTTCAAGCAGTGAATCTGTAATCACTGCTTCACAAGCTCCATCGGGGCCTTGGGCATGGCAAATTCCCTGCATGTGCGTTTATTTGATTGTTTAAGAGCGATTTCCGGAAACCAAGTTTTGGACGGCCAGGAGCTGCCTTGTAACAATTATGGGGTTAAATGGCAGTTGGCCACACAGGAGGGCATTTGCCTGCTGGCAGCCCCTTCCTGCTCTGCAGAGGTCAGAGGTCACAGACTTTTCAGGAAAAGTCCATTTCTCAAGCGCCCTGAAACAGGTGGAGGCCCGGACAGCCCTGTTTACTCAAACAGCACGGTGGAGAATGGGAAAGATTAAACCAACACGAACGCCTGGTGAGAATAACTGTACTGTGAAGTTTACAGGCATTTTTTTGGTCATGTATGTGCAGCACTGTACCCGACACTGATTCTTCTCGCAGTCGAGTGATCTCAGAATCTATTCATGCCTCTTTCAGACTTTCTACTAGAAGCTGTTTCATCTGCTGTCACACTTAAAGGCAACTCTGATTGAATGAGCAGGACTCACTTGTAAAATGAAGACGCAATTGTGAGGATAGAAGCGCCAGTGGCAGTTTAAAAAGGAGCGAAGAGTAACATTTCCTAAAATATATGAGCAACACTTATGTTTTTACAACTGCATCTATAGCTCTTTAATCAATGGGAAGGGGTTAATACACTGAATTAAAAGAAAAAAAGGGCAAAAGGCAACTCGGCCGAACTCGACCCCTCAGTGCTCTCACTATTTGGATTGGTTAAATCGCTGGGACCTGGAGCTGAACCCATCAGGAAGGGCTTAAGTGTTTAGGATTAGGGATCTAAAAGGCATTTGGAGGCCCTGAATCAAACCAGCAGGACCCGGGTGGAGGCAAGCCCTGGTGTTTGGCCTGCGCAGTAATCAAACAGGGGGAGCTAGGACCTTAGCACACCTGCAGGAAGGGCCCACAGCAAAGAAAAAGGTCTCAGCGAGAGGGGCAGGCGAGGCGGAGGGGCTCTTTTCCCCGGCTGCAGAGTGACAACAGCTGGGGTGGTGTACGGTGGTGTGGCCCAAGGGCAAGGTCAGCCCGGCGGACCGGGGGGAACAGCAGGCAGATTGTTTTCACTCCACTAGTGAAAACAGCAACCGTGGAGATGCTGAATGTGCCAGCTGTGGTTGTGGATTTCTAGTCCACAGCCTGACCCCATATTAACACTATGAAGGGAAGCTGGATCGCTAATGACCGCTGGCCTCTGGCCTCACCTGAGCTCCTCCCATACAGCAGCCAAACCTCCGGACACACTGACAGACGTGAGTACACGTAGGGAGATTGAACGCTTTTCATTTACAGTCTGAACACATGAAGTAGAAATAAGATGTAGATTACTTTTATTGTAGGAATGTTTAGTTGCGTGTTTTGATTCACTTTTATGTAGATATGTGGAGAACTCCCACATGCACATTAAACCAGAAACTGCTATTACGACTAATTCTGCTACAACTAATAAAAATAATTTCATATTTTAAAACTCATCAGAAAAAATGTGATTTAATTCAGCTGGAATTTCGGGGATGGGTTGGTGTGTGGTTGCAGAGCATAGAGAGTGAACCTGAATCCATCCATGAAAGCGTCAGGATTCACACATGTCCTCGGGCCTAATTGGTCTGGACAGTTAACATCAAAGAAGCTGGGCTTTATATGTAATCTGTTCGCTCCTCTGCCACATTCTCATGCCGGCGCTTTTTTTGTATGTTCAAACGTTGTAATGAAGGTCATTCTCCATCAATTCACTTTGATCTAAAATGACAAAAATTTTGCATTTTAATAAAAAAATCCTTCGTCGCTTTCACCGCTCGGTTTGCTGTCGTCTTACACACCCTTTCACTCACTTTTTCATTTTCTCCCCCTCTTTCTTCTAGTCTTTATTTCTCTCTCTCCCACCTTGTGAAAACAACTCCAACAGCTTATATAAAAGTAAATTAGAGTATTTTGAAAAAAAAAATAAAATCACAAAAAAATGCACCGTGAGTCTCATAATGCAGCCTCTGACATGCCCTAACACCTGCAACAGATATATAATTAAACTGTGTGAAACTGCCATGCTTTATAATGATTAGCTACTTTTGTGGATAGTACAGAGTCAATTATGTGTAAAGTGTAAAACATGTAATAAAATTCACCTCTGTGGAAATTCCCTCATAGCAGACTAAAGATTATCATTTAGCCTCTTAAATTGGGGAGAGGTTTGTTGACTTTGTTTGCTGCCACTGCAATCTAAATCAGTGGGAAACGACTGTAATAGTTTCTTGGAATTCTTTTACAAGTAACACATTTGCTCTGAGATGAAAGTTGCACATCTTGGCATGCTCGGGCACCGTCTCCTGCTGCTGTGTGTTTTCTATCACTCTGTTATAATGAGAAATCAACTGTCTGCAGATCAGCTGCTGAAATGCTGTAACGAGCCATGAGCGCTAATACTTGAGGATCAGTTGCACTGGATGAGGCGGCTTTATCCAGTTATTAGGGTAATGTAATGGAGTCTCCTAATCCAAACCCTTCCACCGTAGGGGGCACAATAGTGAGGCAACACGTTATTCCGGCACAAAGCTGACTTCCCCGCTAATATAGCAGGACACTGAGGCTTGTGGCCTGTTCAAACAAGTCCTTCACAGTATCTCCCATAAAATGATTTTCTCCCTTCTTTCTCTCTCCCCCCTTTTCCCTCCTAACTCTCTCCCTCCAACAAACGCTCTGCTGGCAAGGCATATTCTACGCTCCTTAATGCCAAATTAAACCCCAACTCTTTTATTTTAAATGAGAAAAGGCAAAAGAGAGTGCTGACAATCTTGATTAGACGAAAGAGAAGGAGGGGAGAGAAGAGGAGCAAAAATTAAATGGTATTAAAAAATATAGAACATTACATTAATGCCGTCCGGCACAATTGGTGCTAATTGGCAGATAATCCAGGAGCTCTGGGCTGCCTAATGCCGGGCTGAGTATAGGAACAAGCCGGGCCTCTTGTCCTCTCCCACCACAGAGTCCTACAAGCCACGGGATGGGGTCAGAGCGCGGTGGAGGGGGAGGGATTAGCACTGGCATTGTTGGCTCTTTCCATTGGAACATGACCTTGACGAGAGTTTGGTTCACCCCCCCCCCCCCTCTTCCCAATATTCCAGCAACTTTAATAGGAGCATAATGGGCAGTTTCAGGGTGCCAAGAGAAACATGTGAAACGCAGAGACACCCCAAATAAAACCTGACATTCCAACACCTTTGAATTTGAACCCACATGGGAAAGACCTCTCGGAATAGAGTTCGCACTGTATTTGCGCAACCCCACACTGCAAATAGCTCCTCAAATTAGGATTATGTATGGATTTGAGCAGAGTAAAAGGGAATGTGTAATTTATGCATGCGCACAAGCTTAGAAAAAACAATGTTGAAAAGGAATGAAAACAGTTTATCCTGGATGCTGCAAGTATTAGAGCAATGATTTTCATAACACTTTGTGCTCAGGAACAGCTGTTCCATCTATAACAATAAAGTTAAAGTGTGCCAAAACAAAAGTGCTGTGGGAAAGCCAGTAAATGTTATGTGTTTTGAAAATGGTTCCAATAATCTTTATCCTAATCCCTTAATTGGGAGTCAATATAGTCTCCAGTGAACATACAAAGCCACTGGCGGGAAGGAACCCGGGACAGAAAGAAGCTCTTAAAGGGGACCATCTACACCTGGGCGCTGAGTGTGCTTTTCACTACTCTGAGGAGGCTTTCAAGCAAGTCCTTGGCTGTGAAAGTTCCCATGTTAAAGCACTACCTATTAAGGTACATCCGAAAGAGATGTATTTCCGCACAGTGTTTGAAGATTTCCCATTTGCATGAAAAAAGGGCCTCTGCAAAACTGTAACTTGTGAACTGATCAAAAGCCAGAGGCCATTCTCGAGTTGAATGGCTTTCCCCCTTTGACACGAAAGAGGCTCTCTTGAGGCGCCTTCGCGGCGGTGGCCTTGGAGGTTAGGAAAATGTAGCCCCTCAGACCAAACGGGACTATTCTCTGGAGTCTGGACAACACTTGAGTCTGCAGCAATAGAAAAGAGCCGGTTTGCCGCTGTGGATCAGTGCTTCAATGGGCCTCACTAACATTCCATAAGAGGGCTTTTACTATTTCTATGGACGGCCTTTCATGTTGAAAGAGGTTTGCGCGTGCATCTGCGTGTGTGCGTGTGTATGTGTTTTCTTATGCACATCTATGCATGCTTATGGGTGCGTTGTTATTAACATCCTAACATTATTTCAAAATGATATTACATTGCACAGCAAATACGTTGTGTAAAAATCAATCAACGCTGTTCATACTGTCCCCAATTTAAAAACTAGAATTTGAAGATTGCTTGTGTTGGAAAAGTCATTGTTAAACCTCTTGTTAAGGATTTTGAAACATAAGACAGTATAGCCAGCCAAAGGAAAATAAATGTCTTAATAGGGGTCTTGCAGGTCACACACACTCACACACACACACACACACATCTAGCTGAATGTATATTGGCGCAATCTGCTCTTGCAAACATCTTCAAAGTGGAAAGTAGTGCGATAAGAGACCGAGGCATTTGTTATTCTTTCCAGGTCTGTTGAATGTGTTTTGACTAGATGCTTTGCTTGGGAGAGGAGCTGCGGAGCTGCGGAGCTCTGAGAGAGGGCGGCACACCAGCCAAGTGTCCACTGAGCGGCAAACACGCCGCTCCAGATTGATGGGTAAGTGAAGCTCAGTGATTATCAGGCCAATCCAGCCACAACACGGAGACCCTTCCCACCCACCACCCCCTCCCCTCAACCCAATCCTCTCCCACTCTGTGACTCAGCTGGTTTCACTTAGAGAACATGGAGAGAGGGGGTCACGGGGTCATACCATGACCTCATCAAATTAGCCCCAACCGAGTGAGGTGTTTAGCACGAGTTAAAATAAGTAATCTGAAGGGCATTAAATGCAAATGCGACGACCATATGCCCACTTCAAACACGGACAGCTCCCATCCAGCCGCGCTCCCCCTCTTGCCCTCTCACATACACACAGCGGAACCATTCACGTCTCACAGAGTGGGGGGCTGTTAGGATGACAATGGGTTTCTGTCATGCTGACCAGGTGCAAAACATTTCAAGTACTGGCAAAGTCCTAAGCTGTTTGATATCTGTTAACGGAACATTTGCAACAAAAAAAAAATAAATCTGCGACTGAATTACCCTTTGCCTTCGAGAATAGATATCTCTTACATATATGTATCATGCGCATCGATATCTCTTTTCATCCTGACCTTAAGCTTGGAGTATGGAAATAAAGGGGTAGATGCTCAGAAAGTTTATCCAGCAGTTCAGGGAGGGGAAGAAGAAAAAAGAGAGAAAATGCCGGGGTAATACTTCTGCTGTGCTTCATAAACGCTACGCCATGTGTCCCTGTTAGTGGGAGCGAGGGCCTGGTCAGCCTGTGAAGATTATGGGCAAAGACTGATTTTGCCCCCTCGGGCGGTGGCCGGGCTGGGAACATGTGGCAGCTCATATATGCTAATAAGCACCTGTGGAGAAGGGGGGGGGGGGGGGGGGGGGGGGGGGAGCAGAAAACTCCCGCCGGGCTCTACAGCCGTGCCACCTGCACAGACCTCCACTGTGCCTCTGACTCACTGAAGCTGGGAAACCTGACGAACGTAACTACCACTCAAACACAGCACTGGAGAACTGGAAAAGCTAGCAAATAATCTCCACTGACGACAAATTAAAGTGGTAATCTGGGTTTTATTTGTGAGCTATCTTTGGTGCTCGCCTTGCTTGAGATCACTCAAGCAAACACTGATGTTTTGGCAGCGCTGTGCTTCCTTTTCCTTTTTATTTTTGACCCTCTGCAGGTGGTGTTACTTTCTTTTGTCTGTCAGTCTTCATGCTAACAAGTTTTTCCCCTTTTATTTAGTGCAAATAAGCATGTTGCCGCTACAGAAAATGCTAAATGCATCGCTTCCTTTGCAGCATTCTCCAAAAATGCAAATGTCAGACCAGCAAAACTCAAATGAATTGATATGAAACCTTCACAGATTCAAAGATTTGACCCAAAAAACACCATCTAATGATGATTGCTGTGATGTGACTGTAGCCTGTAGTGTAAACCGACTGAATTTACAAACTCTCAATGAAACAAAATAACACTTCTGAAATGTGTCATGAGTAGCACATTCAGGCCCACGGAGACTTGCATAAAAGTCCCACTTGTTCCAAGTCGATAGTGTGTGTGTGCAGCGCAGATTTTCAGCCTTCATCTCATTCAAAACGGCGCACAGCTGCTGACGAGGAATGTGAGAGCAAAAAGAAGACATTGTGGGAGAGCCCGCTCCTGTCAATCAAAAGAAGTCTTATTAAATTTGTTTAAGCTGTGAAAGCATTTTGAAGAAAAGAAACAATGTTCCTCATGACCACCGATTTTCCTCGACAAAGTTTCCAATCAGACAAATTTATCTTCAAATTAAGGTGGAAAGAGTATTAGATTTATTTTTTCCCACAAAAAATAGCACATATTGCATCAATAACTGAACTCCAAAATCCACATGAATAGATTCTTTTTCCAACCTTGAAAACTGATAAATAGATATCACTGTGCAGTGAAGCTTTGTATAAAGTTAGGTTTATACCTTACAGTGAGTACAAATATGCTCCTCACATGCTCAGTCTCATAATAAAGTAATGTATCTCTGCAGCAGATGTTCATATGTGTGAGAAACAGGCAAATACCTACATGTCGACTTAAAGACTCCGCCGTCTGTGTCTCCACTTTATGAATCTTGCTTCCTTGTTCTCCCATCTGAGTGCTCTGTAAACCACATTAAAATCTGTCACTATTTAGAAAATATGCAACTCTGTAATCTTCAGAAATCTGCTTTGAGCCATGAGTGATGTACTTATGCATTTTTCAACGGCCAAACATAGAGAGCTAATCAGCCTCCAATGATTTATGAGATTTCATATTTTTCGCATCTGGATTCCATATATAAAGGAATATTTAAGACACCGCGTTACTACACTCTGCATTCTTTATTGACAATAGGACAGTATCGCCACAAATAACCTCTTTACGATTCAGGAGGCCAGAAGTAAGACAGGCTGTTTAGTGAGACTGTTTGGAGATATCATGTCCAGGCGCTGCTGAGGAGTACAGCTGCAACTTAAGATTATTTTCAGTGTCTACTATTTTCTTTAATCATTAATTAATTTGCTTTTTGGTTTATAAAATGTCAGAAAATGGTGAAAAGTGTTGATGAGTGTTTCCCAAAGCACAAGATGACGTCCGCAAAAGTATTTTTTTTTGTCTACAACCCAAAGATGTCCAGTTCACTGTCACAGAGGAGTAAAGAAACCAGAAAATATTCATTTTTTGAGAAGTTGGAATCAAAGAGTTTTGACTTTTTTTGAAAGAAAAGTTATAACCCATGCTGATTACTTTATTATCAAAACTGTTGGTGATAATTTAAATGATTAATTTAGTTGTTGACAATCAGTCGATTAATTGTTGCAGCTCCACTGAAAAAGCTACAAGCACCAACATAAAGCAATAACCTTACTGTAATTTCACCCAAACACATTGGAAATGACTCTTAGCTCTTCAGGCAGCTTCAGCCAATCTATATAAGCAGATAAAAAATATTTATTTTCAATATTAGACAGATTATTTTAGACATTTAACCAGAAACTATAACCATCTTCCTCAAAACGATACTTCAAATAAACTTCGCCAGTTCTTGTTATTCTTCAAGTTAGTTGAAACATTATTAATGAAATTTCCTATTTGAATTTTAATTGAACAACAGAGCACTTGAGAGTCAAGTTGATATTAATTCCTTCTCCAGTTAAGGATGTTTGAGGAAATTAGCCTGTGTCAGCACAAGAGTTATCAACCATATTATAAGATACTGCACATTTGAGTTGATGTTTCGCAGCTCTCAGCTCCCACAGTTCAAGACGAAAACATTACCAACACACACACACGTCATTAATGGAATGAATTCACATCATCAGCAAATTGCATAGTTTAATTCTCAGTTTGGTCTTAATTATTAACATAGTTTTCTTCCATTGGATTTTTTTTAAAGAACCATAAACTTAACAATTTATATAATAATTTATAGTCACTCCTTCCTTTCCCATTTCTTTCATTGTAGTTTTGCTGACTTGCCAAACTTGAATTATTCTTGCATGCTGCTTCATGTAAAACTGGGCTGAAGCTCCTGCATTCTGCACCTGAGAGATACTGATGCAATTAACCGCACGAAGAAATTTTACCTTTTAATAGACACAATGAGAAAATATTATGATATTAATTTGGTATGAGTGCAGCGCTGCTCGTACTAACACTAGAAACAAAGCACTCATCCAGCTGGTTTTAAACTTTACAAACTTTTTTTTTCTCACCAATGATGTATTTTTAGGGGAAAATAAATATAGTACTAATAAATGCCACATGGCATGTATAGTAAATAAATATCAACACGCATGAGGGGATGTGCTGTGGTCAATGGTAACATTATGTGTACTGTGAAGATGGTGCGGTGGCTCAAAATAAAGGGATGTTTGTGATATTTGCTTCATTACATTTTGTTATTAAACTGGCTCGACACACATTTTCCTAACAGTGTCAAAACCATAGGTGAGAACTTCTCTTTCTTTTTCTCACAAGTTATAAAGTATTAAATGTTGATCTTACACTAATTGAGAAGTTTACATTCTAAGAAAGCACTAATAAGAGCCTTTTGCTTCCAAAATATTCCCTCCCGAGCCACCATTTAATAACATTTCTCTTTCAGTCTTTCATTGACTAAACAAAGGAGTCTTCCCTATACAAGATGCTGATATATTTCTCTGAGAACCACTGAGTTTTTACCCCGGACTGTATTTGCAGTTGGCTTTCAATGAAAATAAGCCCCACACATCTCAAATCCCTTCTCCAAGCCTCTGTGGGCTTTTGCCCCTTCAAGGAGTAGAAGTCTTTGATAATGACTACATGTTTTAGACTAGTGCCCCCCCCCCCTCCTCCCTAAACTTCTAATAAATAGCTTCAAACGTGAGGGATCCTGATCAGTGCTTTGAGCAAAGGAAGCATTGCAAGAGCATGAGATCAACCCTTGGATTATTCTGCCCTACACTGAAAAGCAGCCCTCTCCAGCTCCTGGCCCGGGCATAATACCCATTGGTTGCCACAAGGAACACTATTCAGATTAAGTGGTGCCCCTTTCACATAAGCAACAAGTGACAAAGGAGGAGATTGGGCAACTAACCTGCTGTTTAGATAAATAAAGGTACTCTATCAGCTCTAATAATTGCTAACCCCCTTACCTCTTGCCCCATTGTCCACTGACAAGTGCTGCTTGGGTTCCTTCTAATTGCTGACAGATTTGATTTTTCAGCGACAGCAGGAGCTCTGTTTGTGGCCTTTACATCCAGTAATTACTCTCTCCCTCTCTCCTCGCCGCCTCCTATTTTGTCCTCTTTTTTTCTAAATCCTCCTCTTCCTTCACCTCTTTCTGAAGCTAAGTTCCCCGCTCCCTCAGACCCCTTTAATAGTTTCCATCTATGGGAATAAGTTTCACTCACATTTAAAGATGTTTTCAATAACTGATTCTAATTATCCAGCGCAGCATGAGTAGCATACCCATCCTAGATGAAATCTTTATTAAAAGGAGTGATTGTTACACAGTGTGGGCAAAATATAAACTTAATACAAGAGAAAATGGAGATATCTTTACAATCATTGACGTTTCATTGAGGTAAACTTCACTGAGGTCTGACAATTGGCATTTTAAAATATGAATTTTTTTCAAAGCCCCAAAGAGGCCAAATTAACTATGACTAAAAGCCTCAGTGCATGTTATTGTGTTATTTGTGTTGTTTTTTTATTAGTGTTATTGTGTATGTATGACCCAGCAATGTAGCAGTTTTTGCCATGATAATTCAGTTTCATTAAAGGTAAGTACTGTCTTACCTTATTTTGTCTACCCCCTTTAATTGTGCAAATGCACATCCTCTGTACAAAGACTTCAGTCTTGGCTGTGAACAAAAATGATCGTTATTATCTAGAAAACTGTGCATTTTCTAGCTAAATGTATTAAGTGTGTGTGTGTGTGTGTGTGTGTGTGTGTGTAGAATAAGCTGCTAAAAAGAACTTGGATAACATTGTTTTTCACGATTAGGAAACGTGATCATTAATTCTCCAAAACAGCAGTAACAACTGTCTGAGTACATGCTGGTGTGCCTTCCCTTCTCCACTCTGGCCTGCAGGCTGCATGTAACAAGCGCTACTACCCCATGGGAGAGCTAGAGGGCTCACTCCAAAAGCAGCGGAGCCCAGGAGAGCCTCTACAATCACCCTCGCAACATTAAAAAGCTAATTATCCCAGGAACAAAAGTGCACTTTATTTTCACTTAACACAATTAGTCATAAACTGTGTTTCTGAGTTCTAAATCTACACAGGCTCCCATTCTCTGCCAATTATTCATAGTTTCATGTTCGTGTCACATTCAGAGTTTCAAAGCAAACATATTTTCAGTGCTGGTGTCTGTGTTAATCATCCCACCCACACATTTCATGGATTAGTCATTCACATTGCATGAAATATGAACCGGGGTGCAGCTCTGCCAACTATATACGTACGTATTATCCAGAATATTTCTATTGGGGAGTTTGAAAGGGTTAGGTAGACACTATATATATACACTGAGGGAGAGAGAGAGAGAATCAATGATTCCTAATCCACTCAACAAGCGGCTGAGATAATTATGCATTTCATAAATGATTAGCAAAATACGGGAATATTTAATCCCTCTTTGCATTGATGTTCTTTAAACAGCTCTTAGGTACACCAGGGCACATGATGAGCATCAAATTGGCCTTTCTGCTGGAAAATAGCACATTTGTGGCAAAAAAGCCACGTTTGAATGTGCCTGTTTTTGCAGGCATTAGAATGAGGTTTTTAACATATTCATAATTGAAAATGGGTAACTATTTACAAACAGATGGAAAGGCTTACAGAGCACAGCGTTGTTATCAAAATCAATTCAAATTTAAGGGATTAACTGTCAGGTGTGCCATCAGCATACATGGTCTGAGTCTGTTTCACATATTATCGACAGCACCAGTGGAGCCAAACTGGAATTTTTGATACACTCAGTTGGCCGCGTGTTCATTGATGAAGACTCTGATTCCCCTTTGAGCTGTTCGGTACACTGATGAACTATTTTAACACGCAGTTTGTGTGTGTAAGTTGTGCAGCAATGACATGAAAGACATTAGTGTCTTTTCCTACTGCTGCTGAGGTGACTGTGAGTATGTGGGAGCAGTGAGGCAGCTTTGGTGTAACACACACATCAGATGAATAGATGTCTTACACACCCTCATGCTTAAAAAAACTAACAAAGAAGAGATCTAATAAAATTAGGAATCTTAATATCAAGAAATCACAGTACAGTACCGGCTGTGTACATCTCAAAAGGTCATGAGCCTCAAATTGCCAATCAGAGATGTCAGCCCTGCTTAATGTCATCTAGGTAACCTTTTGTGGTTGATATGACTCAAAAATTAGACAATACTTCAGCATTTCTCCATCACAGACCTTGACCTTTGTTGTCACTCTGACAATGTAAAAATGATTTCCCAATTATCAGTAATATCACCACCTCACAGAAGTACGAGGACCCGCGTCAATTAAAAGACACCTTCCCACTAACTGTACAGAAAAGAAGTGACTTATGTTAAATGCAGACAGCAAGAGGTGGTGAACTCGCCCAAGCTGCTACGATCGCAACATCTGGAAGAGCAACGTGAAGATGTGGCGTGCGGAGATTGGGAAGTGTCAGTGACGCGTCGTGGAGAAGAAGGAGCAGCAGTGTGTCTGACCTGAGCGAGGACCGACTCCAGGGAACAAAGACCAGATACCTTCAGCAGACACTGGTGACCCCAGTTAACACACACTGGAATCAGGTTTACTGGTGTCACGAATTTACTGCACAATATTAAGACACAGAAACAGGCTTTAAAAAAAATTTTTCATGTTCCTGACGGGAGAGAAGTGTGCACTTTCAACTCTTCACCTACAGGGCTACTGACATCCATTATTAGCAGATAATGACAGCTATCATCTAACCTGATAAGTCATCAATAGTGTAATCTGTGAAATGTGTCATTGCAGGTTGCAGATGCTCGCACTTTCTTGGCCTTTAGCCGTGTGAATACAAAGGTCATCTGTTTGGGCACGTGTTACCCAAAGGTGGGGGGACATTATCTTTTCACTCATGACCTCCCTGACATTCAGCTGCCAAGGAAACATTTAGGCCAATATTCCAGCTTTTTAGCATCAGTTGCTAAAACTGTCGCAGTGTAATTATGCACATGCAACTTTTGTGAAATCGTCAAAACTCTCTACCTCCATCTCACTGCACGCTGTACACATGAACACAGTCCTGAAGAAAAGGTTTAGAGCGATTTCCCTTGGTGAAAACACACACACCGAAACCATCTATACATCATTCACATGGTGGGTTATTCATTCAGGGGCACTGTGACACTTTAACATGCATTGTGTATAATAACAGAGGGAGAAAATGTGCTATTTTATAGGAAATGGTTGTCAGTGGATTTTTATTTTTTTTTACACACAGATACATTTACAGTGCCTTCTAGCTGCACAGTCTCCCATCAATCATGTTTTACTGCTCAGCAGAAAACACAGTCGCTGCTCTTTAAATGAAACATTCATTCTGTACGATGCAAGATTTTATTTAAATTCTACTGATTTGGTGAAGAATTAAACTGCACTGTTATTAATGCAAATGTCTTATTCTACAGTATATGTGTGTTATTCACATCTGTTACATGAATTTAGTTGATGAGGTGCATAGGTGGGCTTACATTGCAGGTTTTAATTCAAACATGAAACACACTTTTTGTCCTTTTAGTCTGTTTGTTAGCAGGATATTTCATAAATTATCTTTTCAGTGATTTTTGGTTAAAGCCAGGCTCCAAGGAACAGGTGATTAGATTTTGGAGAAATGTTTTGCTCACTATTGATAAAAAGTGGCCATTTTAAAGCATTCCACCTGCTGGCTCATGAACTGTGTGACTTTGAAATAAAATATTTTATTCCCCAGATGCCTTGGGTCCAAGATGCATGTCATTTTTTTCACCACTCAAATTCAAACATTTGTTACACTAAATATTATCCCCGAAAATTGTTGTCTGTATAACAGTTGCTTTTTGATATGCAGTACTGTAATTAGTTGCCAGTAGATGGGCTATTTGACATAAACTACCATAGCTGCTTAATTCATTGTGCAGCTGCAGTCATATTAAGATGACACATGCACATATCAAATCTGAGTAATTTTGCAAAAATCTATATCTACGGAAAGCATTAAAGTTTCATCTTATCTGTATATGAGTGCGACTTCTCTACATTGTGTTAAATGTGTATGAGTATGTAGAAGGAAATGTTAATTTGATACATAATATAGGCAAATTGCTACAAAACTGTGCAGACTGAGTAGCTGTGTGGGATGTTTATCCTTGTAGAAACTGGTAATAAGCTGATTCCATTCTGCTTCTAGCTTTGAAGACTGGTAAACATAATGATACATCCCACTCATTTTTTTTTTTCTGAGGGGCTAAGGTAATACTACTTTATATTTTTGTGTGTGTGTTTTTTTCTCCCCATGTTTGTTTTACATTTAAATGTCTCACTCTTTAACAGAAACACTTAAGATATCTACACATGCTGCATATCCTATTGGCTATGCAAATGAGGGTGCACTATACATTTCGCCGTCTCAACAAAATGGTAATCTGGTAATATGGAGAGACTCATTTAGAGCAGGTTCTACATTCATTACTTTAAATGACTTTAAATCATTCCACTGTAAAATTAAGTTGCAAAAATCTCTCTTCAGCAGCAGGATTTTTACAAAATAAAGCAGCCCGTGTGTTATATTTCCAATTGATAAAATAGCAATGCAAATAAACAACACACTTTCTCCAACAATTTTCACCTGGGAACATCCAACAGGCCGTGCTGTAGCAGAACTGGACTGCAGAAATCCACAAAAGCCAAGAGGGCGCAGCATAATGCATGCACCATGTGCTACAAAACCACCAATTTTGGACATTTGCAAGCCCTCTACATGGATTACACAAAGATATAAGGAGTTTGAAACGGCCTAACCTCTGTTCTGCCTTTCCCAATTCATTCAGGGCTGACAGTTTTCCTTTTCTCAGCGAACATGCTCTTGTCATTAGCATGCCTCTGAACTTTGCCTCACAATGTCTCTTCTGAACAGTTCTGATGAATTATTTCATCCTGTACGGGGCTGACTGCAGGGCATACACGTGTGGGTGCTTCCTCTGGCCTGTAGAGTCTTTTTATACGGGTGCAGGAGGGACACCTGTTCCCCTGCCCAACAAAACATGACCTCAGAGCCTGCTGCTGACATTAAACTGTGCATGTAAGAATGCACTAATTTAGAGGTCTAAAGGGACGCGGCAAAGCCACTATTTGCATTTCTTCTCTTTGCAATTGCAGAATGTAAAAGTAGTGTCAATCCACGCTTAACCTTGACTGTTTTCTCCATCACACCACTTTACATGCGATCAGAACTATTCACAACGTCAGCTGCAGAAACAGGTAGGTTCAACGGTCACACAGAAGAGGAAAAGCTTGTTTCTCTGATTACTTGTTAGATCATTATTTTAACAATGTATCATTCCTCATTTGAATTAATTAAGTGTTCAAAGTGCTATAGTTAGGATCAATTCCATTAAGACATCATTTAGTTAACACCTCAAAAACAGTGATGCGATTTGAGACAGAAATAATTCTTCATTAATAATATGTAAAGATTGTGGGCACAGCAGGCATGTGGCTGCAGACAGATATTAGCTGTACACGATCATACACATACAGTCAAATCAACTTGAAACGCACTCTTTTCAGGTAAAAGCATCTAAGCATTGTGCAAATGAGAAACTCAATATTGCAACAAACTCCCACTGCTGTCAGCAGGCTCCTAAATCTGGCACTGATGTGAACCTGCTTTTAATCTGGATTTTTTTTTCTTTTTGTTGCTAAATTCCAATTCATATATTTGACATTCAAGCCTTCCTCACACCCATAGATATACACTCGACAGAAATAGAAATGATAGAAATCCATCCATCCATCCAGCCATTCCCCAGCACTTAACCAGGTCTGGAGCCAAGGTGCTCTCAGGGAAGATAGGATATGAAATCCCTCCAGCGTGTTCTGAGAGCAGGTCTCTTTCCTGTTGGACATGCCTAAAATATTCTTCACAGGGAGGTTTCCAGGAGTCCACGAGAACATCTGCTCCTTTCAATGTGAAGGAGCAGATGTTCTATTCAGGGCTCCTTCATCCTCATTCTTTCAATCACTACCCAGGGCTCATGACCACAGATAAGGGTTGATTAATGTCTTCACCATCACAGTTTTCCCTGGCTCAGAATGGGCCTTTAGGGGTGTATATGCATGACACTAAGCATGATAGCGCCACATACTGTACAGTGAAGGAAATGAAGCTGTGTTACCTTATCAGTACAGGACAATGGCTGCATCGTTGCTGCTGCAGCACCACTTTATATTCCGTATGCTGAGCTTGTGTTGTTATAGCCCAACAAAACTACATCACAAGCAAAAAGTAGAATATAGCACTGAAGTCCCTAAACTAGACTTTTTCGCTCTTCGGCTGCACCCACAGCCTCTGACACAGCTTTGGCGGAGCCCTGTGCCGTGTGTCACTGTTGAAAATGCAGACACAACAATCGTTCTGGTTATAAGGACTACAAGGGCCTGTTCTGCAAAGGCAGGAAAGGAAGTTTGCATAGCTTTGCTGTAGTGGCGCTGTGAAATATGGTAAACCAAGGAAGAGGACATCTTGTATAATTATTGGTTGCAGAGTTGAGAGCTGTGCACATACTATGATTAGCATGCAGGGATGAACACCTCCTGCACAAAGAAACCGCTACTAATTGACTGGTTAGATTCAGAATTAGTGGGATTGTTGTTGTTTCTTTTCCTAAGTATTTCATTTTTCAAGTTTTAGAATGCGTCAAGCAGCAGCTTTACATTTCCCCGTACAAAAATGAGTCGGTAAACTAAAAAGCACACGTACAGCTCACTGCCAAGTGAGTTGTGGAGGTTGTAGTTTTTCTAGCGTTAGTTTCACTTACTCTTTTTGAGGTTACGAGGTAGAAATCAAGACCTTTAGGGAGTCACCGGGCTGACATGTTGCCCCAGCTTAGCAGGCCTTTTTAGCTCTGCTCGTCACGCTGCAGTCGCACATCTGCACCTATATATCAAAGCGGTGCACAAAAACATTCCTGAGAGCAAAGCAGAGGTGATTTGTGTGCCTTTCTCCTTCTTTTTTTATTAAAATTCATCTGTGATCTAACTGTTCGCTCGGTTAAAAGCTATACCTTTTAAATCAGTCATCCGTCCAGAGCTTAGACCTGCACCACATTAAGACCAGCACTGACATCACGACTGTTTCCCTTCTCCCTGCAGCGCCTCATGCCTCTTTCATATATTTTCTGTTGTCCTCAACACATGGACAATCTTGCAGCCAGGGATTTTTTAAAGTGTTTAATAAATGTAATACAACCTATATAGTGTTGAAGAAAGGGGCCTAAACCAGAACCATGTGCACAGAGTGGATGGCGGCCGTTAAAGGCCACAGCTAATATGGTCCAACATGTGGATCCGGCCATGCAGGCAGGTTCACTTACATGTTGGACACTTTATGACCTTCACCGTTGTTCCCTCAGAAAGTAGAACGCGTCCGTACGTTACTACTCTCAAATTTATAGCGTAGTGTTTTGTTTTTAAATACACCAATGTATTCTCTGCTCGAGGAGTGTAATAAAAGCATACAGGTGATGTTGGAATGCAGTGTCTTTCATGTTTTATCTCACGAAGGAGCAGTACAGTGGTATTAAGTTGCTAAATAATATATGAAAGTGTTTGACTTATTGTCACATTACGGAAAAGTGTCATGACCCTGGTGGTCTAGATGTATGCCTCTGGCTGTTATTTCATTCAGCTCAACTTGACACTGCTAACCACAACAGATAATAAAATAAAAAGGAATGTGAGCAGTGATGGGACTGGGTAAATCACTTGGAAGTCAACCAGGAGCTGTGTAGTGTGAATACTTAAAACGGTTTACGCATATTCCAGCGTTACACTGGGATGCCGTGTCAGATCTTGTCTTCAGCTATAGACAAAATCTGACTGGACTTGCTGCAGTCTTTGGGGTGATGTCCATCTTCAAACTTTGTCCCCGCCGGGTACCATACAGTCAAGAGCAAGAGCAATCAAATCTTCAAAATGCTTTCTTGTCATTTTATTTTGACCCTTTGGTGCCTCAATAGTTCTAAACTCCTGGAGCATTTTCATTGATTTGTCTCTAGGACCGGAGAAATAGGATAAATCCTCTGTCATTTGCAATCTTATAGCACTTCATTCATATATTTTGTGATTTGGTGAATTTTCAGAAAAAAAAGAAAAATAAAGTGTTTATGAATAAGACATTGCCTTGTACCATCTTCTGGTACTCCATCGCATTGATGCAAAAAATGTTCAAAAATTGAACACTGCCATAAAACATTCCTGTTCACTGATTCACAACATTGTCCAAAATATACACTCAGAGGGAAAGGGATAGCTAACAGTATTAAAGGTGTAGTTTGTACAGTGCACAAATTTGTATCATCTTTCAGTTGATATCATCATATTATCCAACCCTAAATTCTCCTTTCCAAAGATGTCAGGCTGATGTTTGGGGAAATGGGTATAAAATTAGGCAAAAGACATCTGGCAACTGAGTGTATGCAGTGTACATACAAGCTGCTCGTACAAACAAATATATGAATATAAAATTGTATGTCAATAATTTCTTTGGGTAAATATTAGTTGAAATGGTAGTTTGTATGTGGAATATAGGCTCATACTAAAAGGACATTTTCAAATACATAACTGTGATACATAGCTACTGTACCTACATGCTGCCAGATCCACATCCTTTGACATTGTGCTGTAATCATTCACCTAATATCTATACCAACAGTTCATGCAAAAACATGAGGGTGAGATCCTCAAATGTATTCAATGCTATCTGACTCACATTTTTTGGACAGCCTAATATTTCACTAAGCCTTAGCATTTCATTCAGAGATGTGCTCTAGATAAGTGCAATAATCTCAGTTTGATGGATGGCCCAGCCGGAGCCTCAGGCCAGCGGTGTGTACACACTGCATGGTTGTGGCAGAACGATAAAACCAACACAGGCAGGTGTGTTTGGTTAAGATGCACTTGTCAAGTGGGGTGACAAGCATGTCTGTGTTCATTCAAGTGAACCCCTTATCTGCACCTCCTTGTCCCACTCATGAGACAAAAGCACTTCCCATGTTTGTATGATTTACCTCTTTCAAATAAAGTGCACCCTCCCCCCAGCGCACGTATTCTCACACGCACACACATGACCATATCTCACAGTGGAGAGCGTGTTAACTAAATAATAATAATGATAATTTATACAGCCTCTCATTACTACACGGCGGAGGGATACATCGTGTGTTCTTATTTTCTCATGTTTGTTTTCATACTTACGCAATATCTATTATTATCTATCTGCATTTTAAAACATTTTGTAGCCAGTTTTTTTTTGTCATTATTTGCTTTAAATGCTTGAACTTTCAGCGGGGTGAGGAGGAAGTGACGTCAGACTAGGAAGTAAAGCTCGCGGCTGGCCGACAGCAGTGGATAGCAACAACAGCAGCAGCAGCAGAAGCAGCAGCAGCAGCAGCGGCTACAACTAAAATTAGCTGGCATTGGCCCCAGAAAAGGTCGCATGAATGTAATAGTGAAGCCGGTCTCTGCTGAGCTGAAGTGCTGACTGTCCCTCTGTTGTCGGTGAAAATGACACCGAGGTAAGTAGCTGTGTCTGTGTGATGGGCTGTGTGGTTGCTAGCTCCGCAGCTAGCCGCATACTGCTAACGTTATCCTGAAGCCTGAAACAGACTAGAACAACAAAAACAGCAAAACTTCATGTTATAAGTTAATGTGTCCTCCTTGTAGTGTACAAACTTGCTTTAAAAGCGCAAGTGGACCATGGCCAGTTAAATAACTGCTAAGTTGGATGTGACAGACCTGTGGAAAGATGCTGACTTGAGGGTAAATTCAACCTTAATACATTTCATGTGGCTTTCACAGTTTTATAATATACATCTGCGTTCCATTGTTTTTTCTCTGTGAAAAACCCCAGTCTCTCTTCAAATTGATAAACAGAGACACAGACATTAGAGATGAGCCGTATAGAGATAAAACCTGGAGATGATCAGTAAGAAAAGAAAAGAAAAAAAGAGCAGCAAAGACACTTTGTCATTACACATGGTCATTTTACTTGAAAATCATAGACTGTATCTTTTATACAGTCTGTCTTGAAAAAGGGTTCAATATGTTCTTATTATTCATTTGGAAGAAAAGTATGAGACAATCATGCCATCATCTTACTGACTCAGTGGGTCAGTAATTATATGATAAGTGACCAACACCAAAATGCGTCACTCTGACATCATCAATTTCCATCCTGATACTCCAGCATGGGGAGATGTATTAATAGATGCTCTACAAATCATACAGCACAATCTAATTCTTGCTTTAGTCTCGATATTTCCAGTAATGAATTCAAAGGCACTGGCTTGGTACAAATGACTGCCATCAAAGCTGGCTGAAATCCTTAGCTGGCTTGGTGACATGAGTCATTTCATGGTTCTGTTGCTGATGCTGTTCTGTCTCTTTCTGTGTTTTCTTTTCTTTTTCAGATGACTCACCAGTGGCTTGGACATCTGTGATTTGACAGAAGATGAGGCTTGCTGAATTTATCAGACTTGTCATTGTTTGTAATGATTGCTTCTGTAGGCGCATAAACCACACTGACATGGACAACAAACTATAGTGCATCATGTTTGTTGCTTTTTGCACATTACACTCACTAAAAAACCTAACTGCATAAATTATCATCTAGTTTGTTTTGAATGGCTTTCAGTTGATAACCAGTGCCGACGATGTCACTGGGTGAGCAGTCTCAAAAGTGGTTTCCAACCCATGTCCAAGCCACTGTTCTTCAAGCAACCGGTTTACAGCCCAAGGGCAAAAATGGCACCAATGATGCCTACACCATCATCCAGCTGGGCAAAGAAAAGTACTCAACATCAGTGGCAGAGAAGACGCTTAACCCTGTCTGGAGAGAAGAAGCCTCCTTTGAATTACCTGGTTTACTTTTGGAGGGCAACCCAGAAGTATATGAACTCTGCCTTATAGTGATGCATCGGTCCTTAGTTGGGATGGACAAGTTCCTGGGTCAGAGGTCCATCAACCTCAATGAAATCTTTGATAACAAGGAGCGAAAGAAAACTGAGTAAGTATCATAAGCTGTCGCTGTTAAGTCGAAGTTCCAAGTCCAAGAGATTTGAATTTGTACTAGGCCAGCATTGCTTTTACTTTCCACAGATAAGCAGTAGTTATCGTTTTACTCTGACGTACATATGCAGACATTACCTGAATTAATTCAATTTGAAAACTACTGCAGCAAACTTACAAATAGATAAAAAATGTCTGCTGCAAAATTCTCAAAATGAGTTTTTCCTCCTCTTTATTTACATCAACATATTTTGGCAATATGCTAAAATATGTTGATCAAGGAAATTTAAACTGGGAAACATTGAATCTAATGTCCCCAGTGTGCTGCCATGAATCATCCATCTGTTATCTTTACAGTCTTTGCACTTCTATAATACCACACCCACTAAATGTTGCAATACTCGTAGAGCCACAGTGACTGATATGTTAATAATATAACATGTGGTGCAAAAACTAAAAGGCCAAGTTAATGAGCTCCTGCATTGGTTTGTATTGTAATTGAAATTTTGGACTAAACTCAGTTGAGTTGTCTTGTTTGAGTCTTGACTTTTGATTCCAGAAAATTTCATGTAGAGTCATAAGCATTTTTCTTTGTGATGCTTTTATAGCGTTTAAGTTCTTTTACGACTCCAGCTCACAGTCATGCGTCCATGTGCTGTTGGTAGAGGAATGGACTTTTGAGAGGAAGTGGAAAATATTTGCAGAACTATTCCAGCCATAAGTGGATTACGGCATGGGCTAAATTAGTTGTTATTTGTCACATTTTCTTCATGTGTCATGTTGTGTTTTGTGTGTTATATTCTGCTCTCTGTTTTTAATTTGGTGTATGACCTAACCTCTTTACACGACATGATTTAAAGCATTGGCGTTTTTATTCTCTTTCTGCACTTGTTTTAGAAATACATTTTATTGGATAGATCTGTTTTAATTTAAAGAGAAGAAATTAAATTGTTTGTAGCCCAGTAGGTGAACTGTTCTAACAGAAACACCACATTGTTTCTTCTTCACTTTTAAAGTATCCAACACAACTATTGAACTTTTCCATGTTGTTGACCCTCTATTGTTGAGGCTTAGGAATGAATTGGTCTGCATTGTTGAGAGATTATTTTTAGCTTAATTACTGACATGTTGAGCACCAGTTGGCCTAATTGAAACTAGTGGAGCTTGCTAAACATGTTAGGCACTCCTATATATACAGTTGTTTTCAAAGGTGGCGAGTGGCAATGTGGTCAGAGGGACTTGGGTTTCAATCTTTGCCGGGCTTGTGTAGAGTTAACTCCTCATGTTTCATTTTGTCTCAATGCTCTGGATGTCTTCCTCAGCCTAAAGGGAATGCAAGTCAGGTGAACTGGAGACTCCAAATTGCATATAGGCGTCATACTGGTGGCCAATAGTTGTTGTCCGTCAAACTGAGTCAGGTTTTTCCTTAACAATTGACTTGTCTCAGCTGTTTAACTGCCCTATGCCTAGTGGTTCACCCCCTTGTGAATTACTATTGGTGAGCAGATAAAGAAAATGAATAAATGTAGAGAAAACTAAACCAAACCAACTTGACCCTTACAAGTGTAGCACGCACACACGTTTTTAACCTGACATTAAGCAAACAGGAACAGAATAACCAAATTGGATCTGGTGTTAATTAGCACACTGCATACTTCAGCATGGAAAGACATTAGCACACTTCCTCTTTACCCATCAGTTGGGAGAATCACAATATGTTATAATCAGTGTGGATGGGTTTTATTTGTTTTAGGTGCCTGAGCAATGCACCTCGAGGCCGTGTACTTTTTCAGTGGAGGTTCTGTAATGGATATGCTCACGTTGCTTGTTGGCCTAATCCCACGCTGCAGGCATGCTTGACAATGACGGCGGAACCCTCGATACTACATCCACACTCCACAGTGGGTCTGTGTTCACCATGGCCCATCCGCGATGTTTTTGAACTGACATATTGGGGAGGAAAACCCGTCTTGATATCTGAGTAGGCAGCCCATAATTATCGCACACCTGTGTTTGTTGATTGTGAGGAGTTTCCCAGCGGCCCGGGCCCGAGTGGGAGGATTGTGGTTCCAAGCACAGGGAGGTTTATCTTGGCCTTGAGACACACGTGAGGTGCAGCCCCGGCCCCACGGCAACGGCATGCTGTGGCTGCTGATCAGACTGAGCATGGCGCACAGCCTGGGAATCGGACCCAGCAAGGCCTTTCATGACAGGGCTCCTGAGCCACGAGCTAGACAGTTTAGAATAGCATTCAACAGCTGTGGTTTTTAAAAAGCCAATACTTTTTTTGGATTGAGCTGATAACTGTTTTTTTCATGCTGGAATTCAAGGGATGTGACACGTTTCCATTTAAATCCTGGAAAAAATTTCAGTAATTGCACGAAATACATTTCTGCAAATATGTGTTGACGTTGACTTTGAATCCAATTTGAAATGTTACATTCGAGTCAACTCAGTTTGAGGGTTCGTCATGACAAAACAGTGTAAGATTTAACAATTACATGTATAGATCAAACTGTGGGTGAGTACAAAAACCAATATGTTAATGTGACCATAGTTTAGAAAACACCCACAACATGTCCCACATTAATGTGGCAAAAATAGACAGAATACATTGACTAATAGTTATTTCATCCTGATGCTGCTTCCTTAAAAGACATTGTCACAATCCCCATAACACAGAGGATATGTCTCATTAGCATGTATGAACTGCTGGGTTGCCCCGCGACGTGGCTGTGCAATTTTCCAATTGCTTGTCGTTGCATTTCTGAACAAAGGCCAGATTTGTGCAAATGCCACTTTATGTCGCTGAGAGTGAAGGCATAAATCCCATTACTTCCAGTCGAAAAAGCAGAGGGGTTAAACAAATAGGAGCCCAAAAGCGGCCTGAAATGGTCTATATTATTCAGCAGCAGGCTATTTCTTATGTTCGCTTTGCAAAGAATAATGTTTATCCTCTGAATGATAAATTGTATTCTCACTTGTGTCAAAAAAAAGTTCAAATGATTTAAGCCCCAGCATTTTTGTGTAGCTTTCGGATTAATCTGCTCAAATTAGCCTTTTATGTGTTCACAAAGAAGTAGGTAGAGCATTTTAGAAAGTTGTTGGCTATTTTTTTCCAATTGTCGTATTCTTTGACAGTGTAAGGAGGACTTTTAACACATTCTGACTTTGTGTACTGCCTGAATTATGTGTAATTAATCCATGAGATTTTCATAAATCCTGTTCCTTTTATATAAATTGTCTCATTGAATTTGCTCAGCCTAAGCCGCCTCCACTCTCATTTTAGCTGGTATTCCTTGGAGTCCAAGGCAGGGAAGAAGAGGAAAGAACGAGGCCGCATCCAAGTCAGCATCCAGTTCATGAGGAATAACATGACAGCCAGCATGTTTGACCTCTCCATGAAGGAAAAGCCCCGCTCGCCTTTTTCCAAACTTAAGGACAAAATGAAAGGCCGCAAACATGACAGTGGTTTTTGTGACACATCTTCAGCCATCCTGCCTCGCTCTGCCATATGTGACTCAGAACCTACCCGTCAGTCCTTCGCACCAGAGCCACAACCCCAGCCTGAAGCAAAGGTCAAGAGACCACTTCTCGCTGGGACCCACAAACTCTCTGCAGCCCATTCAATGTCAGATCTCATTGGGACCCATTTTCGGCCCAAACTGGACTCCATGAACTCCATAGAAGAGAGTGGTGAGCAAATATGTTTGTTTTGATATTTGTTATATTTGACCAATTTTTTGAACAAGTGAAGTCACCAGTGATTGGTGCAATATTGCTACCTCCACATATTGTCATTTTCAAGAATGGAGAGCAGTGGCAGAAGGAAGAGACTGATGACTCAAAAAGTTCAGCCATGTAAGGCCTCATTAGCAAGAACGAAAATGACAGACCACTATATATATATATATATATATATATATATATATATATATATATATATATACACACACACACACACACACACACACACTACTCACAAAAAGTTAGGGATATTCGGCTTTCAGGTGAAATTTCAGGATGAACCTAAAATGCATTCTAAACTTTCCAGGTGAACTTAATGTGACCTTCTCTAAACCTTTGAATGCACATGTCCAACTGTTCAGTGTTTCAGTACTTTTTGCACAAGTTGCTGTTCTCTAACAAGAAGCTTAACAGCAACATTCACAACAGGTTTGATCCATGAATCGACCAATACATTTCCTGCTTCAGTTAGAATTGGTATTTAAACAGTCCTCCTCATCATGCTGTTCACATTCTGACATCATGAGACCAACACGACACCTAACTATTGATCAGCAGCACCTCGCCATTGTGAGGCTTCAAACAGGAAGTCCTCAGACGGAGGTGTTCACTGAGCTTAGAGGGTCACAGAATGTCATCAGCAGGTTGTAACAGTGATACAGAGACTGGAAGAGTCACAGAAAGGAGAGGAGTGGACGTCCTTTGGCCACATCCCAATTTATTGAGACACTGAAAATGTTTTGTTGTGGTATACCCACCACTGTTGTTAGATTTTCTTTCAATAAATTGTTTAAGATGAATAAAATTACCATTGCATGCTTCCACTTAAATGCCCTACTTTCATGATATAATATCACTGTAGCATTCACTTTTTACATTTTCCATATATTTCACCTGAAAGTCGAATATCCCTAACTTTTTGTGAGCAGTGTATATTTATTATTATTATTATTATTATACAGTTTATAGCTTTTGACTATTTTGTGCTTAACATTGAATGCTATTACAATTTCTAGAGACCATCACGGTTTAGAGAAAAAAAGTGTTTTACTTTGCTTTACCTAATAATGAAGCTTTTGCTTTTTTGGCTACTCACTGAGCTGCGCCTTGCAACATGCTCTCCAAACAGTGGAACTATGGGTAAGATTGGGGTGGACTGAAACGTCTTTAATAAAGGCTGGGAATCTTTATCTGGTCAGGTTTTGATCAGCCATCATGTTACACCCAACGGATAAGACATGGTCAGTTTGTGCTGAGTCAGTAAAATTAATACTTTTGCCAACTTTAACTGCAAGCAATCAGCTAACTGTCAGAAGTCTCTGATATTCATTACCAACAACTGTTGGCCTCTAAATGTGCAAATCATAAGCATTATTCTACTCACTGCCCTCTCCATCTGTGCAATCGCCACTGCACAGCCATCTGATCCACTTACATTGTGATGATTTTCGCTTTGTCTTACAAGCATCTCTGTGATTACTCAGATTGGCAAGCAGGGCAGGGAAACCTATTTAAAGGTCTGAAGGTCTGATATAACAAGCTGTCCTAAATGACTGTTACCATCAAAAACGAGTAAACACTCAACATAAAGTGGTTATTGTTAGGGGTTCCTTTATCACTGTAAAACATGCTTATAAACAGAAAACAACAATTTACCTCTTCTAATTACATCATATTAGTATTTGATGATATGTGTATGTAAGTGTGATTAGTTACTTGCATAGATATTTCTTTAATCATAACTTTGTCATATGTTGGTGTCCCGCTTTTGGTTTCTCCTCCCGGGAATTCAGGCGGCCCTCACAGGCGTTCCCAGAGCGAGGTGCCAGGCTACCAGGACGGCGAGGCACACAGTGACCCTTTTACTGATATCAGTGACACCCTGCCACAGAAGTATGCCACGCTCCCACGCAACCGCAACCCATTCGAGGGGGAGCACGGGCAGCTGTGGGACCGGGCAGAGAGGAAGGAGAAAAAGGAGAAGGTCAGCCTACTGGAACGCGTGACGGGAAAGAAGGAAGGCCGCAAGACCAGCAACAGAGGGCGTTCGGGCAGCTCTGGAGACCTGCGTTCCCCCAACCCCTTCAGTGGAGACTCACAAGCAGACACTAACCCGTTCAGCTCCCACTACAAATCCAGGTAGTCCCTTTTTGTTTGCTCTCTATGGTTCATAAAAATGAAAACACCCTACACAACACTCCTTCAGTACACCATGCTTGTTTCATCTCATAAAACATGTTCCACTATCTTGCTTTCGGCAGGTTTCCTGCGTGTCACTCGACCTATAAATCACCACAGATACAGTATATAAAACATCCAACATAATACTTTGAAAAAAAATATGATTATTACTTTCAGTTTAACTAATTTTGAAGTCATTCTAAAGTCAACACATCCACCTCTTAACTAAATTTCCACTTGCTCATAAATACATCTGTTCTTTGAGGACTAATACAATCCACAGGACGCTACAGGAATGTCGTCAGTCCAATTTCTCATTTATCCCTCTCGGGCTTAGAGTGATCAATTTAGATATCCAGACTACTTCCCTCTGAGGGAGCCACTTCTGCATAAATGTGCAATACATTTGATTTGCACAGTTCACATTAACAAACATTAATGAGACAAACTGTTGCAAGGTTTTGGTTTGGTGGGATAGTTTAACAACTGATTTCAAACTTGTTGTTCAAATGTTGCAACATGTGTTTGGCTGAGAGACATAGCTATTTCTTTCATGGCTAAAATCTGTATTGAGCACCTGCACAGCAGTGATTTGTAGCATGTCACTGCTGTATGTTTTTCATCATATTCCATAAATCATCTCACAATCCTAAAACATGATCTTGCAACCCCATGAGACAACCAGTGCACTACAGGATATTGGTTACCGCATTCCCATAAAGTTTCGAATACCTTGTTGATTGAAATCTACTATCTGATAGACCCCCTTCTCTCTCTCATTCTGTTGGCAAGTCTTGTTTTTCAAACATCTCCACCGAGCCGGTTACATCTTTTTCCTGTATTACATAAAGAGTTGGTGAGAAATGGCTAAGTTCTGGTTTATCAGAGTGGAAGGTGTCATTAGTGGCTCTTTAGAGAGCCTGGGTTTGATAACAGAGCCCTCTGAGCTATAGTAATGAGATCCTCTGCAGAGATAGACCACCCAATTAACCACTTATCTCTGTAGGCACTAGTCCATCATCTTTACTGCTGCCTTTGTCATACAGTAGCTCAGTGGTCATTTATAATCTGGCGCAGGAATATAAAAAAGGTGGTTTAAAGTATATTATTAAGTGATGAACTTACTCACAGTGCAGCCATAATGCATATTTTATTCCTTGATGAACTATGTCAGTCACCATCCATTATCCAATATTTCTCTTTAATTGCTTCACAGTGATAAAAAGTCAACAAGAAACGAAGACATCACCTTTGGCCAGAAGAAGGACATGTATGGCAAGACAAATGTAAGAAAGAAAGCACTACCTATTATGTCAGGTGATGTTGTTGCACGTCGTCTGTGTCACCTGTCGATGATATTGGATGGAAAAGAGGAGAAATTACTGCAGCTGTCTCAGCTGTGTCGTTTCCTGTGTAATGTCATGCAGATTTTTAATTGAGAAGTTTCGTTTGACATAGCAGCTGGTGACGCTGATCTCTGAGACTTCTGAAAATTCAGATGTGCCATTCAACTAATTAGCAGCTGGACACATCGGTCATCACGTCTGATCTGATCATAATTTGATGTGGTGTGAAATTTCGGTCATAGCGGTGTGTTGCACCGATTCTGTAATTGGAAGGTTTTTTTTTTTTTTCTTGAGAAAAGGCATAGAAATGTCATTTGTTTTTCTGTAACGATTATTATGTTATTTATACGTGACATTTTAGCCTTTGTAGTTTGTGTTTTAGTTTAAATTCTTTTTCCATTTCCAATTTGAAAAAACCTAAAATGTGCCTGTCTATTACACAGCAAAACCCGTATATAAGAAGGAGCAGGGGGAGCAGTAGCTAAAGTGATGCCTAAATGAGAAAGAGAATGCTGATAATGGCTTTCCTCACCTTTCTTTGTGGGTGTTGAGGGCTGTCGGTATCCACACATGTGCCCCCGTGCATGCCGCAGTGCCTCGCAGAAATGGCAGCTCCCATTTCCTCTGCTTCAAGGCCCTAATTAACCACACACAGGGGGGGAGGGAGTGCAGTGAGAGATTTCAAAGGACTGAGCTTTTAGATTCTCAAAGCTGAGCTCATTAGAAACTGTAATGACACAACTGGAGAATGCCAAGTGTGCGTCTTATCTTCTCCTCACTACTGATCGCAGAAAAATGGTCATCATTACTTTGCCAATTCATGGTCATTTCCAGGCCTTTGTCACCCGCCACTAAAGCTCCTGATTATTATGCTGTGTGTGTGTGTGTCTGTGTGTATATGTGTGTGAGAGAGAGAGAGCAAGCGAGCGAGCGTGTGCACATGCTTGTATGTTAAACCAACATCCACTTCCATATGGCAGTGGGTTCTCTTGTTCCCTCTCAGATGGCTTAAGTGCAGTGTCTTTCAGTGAGATGCCTTTTTTGTGTTGTGTGTGGGGAGTAGGTTACCGAGCTCTGTTCTTGAAACCCTCCTTACATTGGACATTTAATCTCGGTGGCAAATATTTCATTTTGGTTTGTGTCGCCCCACAGTAGCCTCTGTGCTGTTAGAGGCGATAAGATACCTGGTAAGCAGTCCCGCTCCAGGTCTTTCTGCATTGTCTTTGCCCAGCAGTCGAGGCTTGAATGGTGCATGGGAGTGGAAGCTGATAAGTGTGGTATTTTAAACAGGGTGAAGGCTTTGCTGCTCCATCCGTTCGGGGGAGGATGCCCAGCACTGAAGCGATAAAGTGGTCCCTCATTAAAAACGATTACAGCTCCTCTCGTACCCGCGCAATATGATCTGCACATACCGTACCACACTGCTCTGTCCAAATAGGTTGTCCTCAAAGAGCAAAGCTGGGCTTGGGTTGCCTCCTTATTTTGGTATTTATTAGCCTGACCTTTAATTGCAGAAATATGCAGGTTGGCATTTCCCCCTCAAAAACAAAGATTCCATTTTTGGGGGGAAATCTTTATTATCACATTCTGGCAGGCTTGTTATTTGCCTGAACCTTTCCTAGTTAGAGACATCATGCTTTTAGATGCTTGAAACTAAAGAAAAGTGGGAATAAGTTTGTCCAAATGTTGGCTGCTTGCTATAGTGTCAAAGTTAAGTCCTAAAAGAGTTTCTTCGTATTAGATCATAACATCTGCCATAGAGTTTACAGACATGTCAGTGCTAAATCCCTTGAGAAGTCTCATCTTAACAACTCTCAGTTAGCCTTTATTAGCAACTGAGAATCGGAGATAAACACACAACTGTTTATGTCACATGAGGCTAACACGTCTAATTAGTCTATTTTCTCTCTCTCATTGTGAGTGAACCTTAAACGGTATCTTTACTCTTGCCTCTGTTGTCAGATGCTGACATTTCATAGAGGATCATTCAACTGTTTTATTATTTCACACTTTTGTTGAATATTGGATTCTGATGGGTCAGCGACAGCATTCTACGATCTGTTATTGTTATAATGTACAGCAAGCAGCGGCCATTGTTGCAAAACGAACCCCGACACGGTGATTCAGGACTGGCTGATGACTGTACATTATCCTTACTTCGCCTACATAGCATGTAACCTCAAGATCTGCGGGAGTTAAATTGAGCATTTAATTTGTTGTCCATTTGTTTCAGGTGACACTGGAAAGCGTGGCCGCCTATAGCAACTTATCTTTCGAGGAAGTTGTGCAGGAACTCATCAAGCAGAAAGAAGTGGTGAGAAAGAAAGACGCCCACATCAGGGAGCTGGAAGACTACATCGATAACCTACTTGTGCGCGTCATGGAGGAGACGCCGAGCATACTACGGACACCCTATGAGCCAAAAAAGAAGGCGGGTAAACTCTGTAAAAAGTAGAAAGAAAAGACGTGGGGTGAGAAGTCACTAATGAAGGTTTAGTTGTATTGGTATCATGTGGTAAAATAAGTGGGAACAAATGGGATTGATCAAAGCCAAATTTATGATTGAGTTATGTCTTTGCTGTAGAACATTTCTATTCAGTAGATTTAGTTTGTATAGACTTTTTTCAATGATTTTAGTTCATATCCTGTTTAAATATTTGTTTTGGGTGCATTTTTTAGGTACTTAAACAGGATAAGAGAAGTTCATCAGTCGATTCAAGTCAAATGAAATCCATACTTTTGAAAAAGATTGTATTTAGCTGTGTTGTATGCACTTGTGAACCCGCAGAGATCTGTTGCACATACAGCTGTCATCATCTGCCCAGAAGCTCTTGTGGTGCAATTGCAGCCAAATTCATGTTTACCAGATGCTGTAGTCGCACTTTTGTGCTCTTTGCTGAGGAGCGGTTGATGAGGTGAAGCAGCAGTTACTGCATGAGTCTGAAGTATGAAACACATTTAGCAGAGGCGGCGTCTGCTTTGTTCGAGCCTCTTCCATGTTACAGATGTGGATGAACTCTGCCCTCCTACCTGTAGCCTGTGTGATTGATGGATATTCGTAGAAAGACTATAGGAAAGTTACAGTAAGAAATAGCTGGACAGTATCATGGAGTCTGTTTTTTTTCTAGTTTACTGAGTTGCGAATTTTTTAAAAAAACGAACAAAGTACATTACTCTTATTACTCTTACTGACTTTTCTCTTTTTCTTAATTTGTGATGACAAATCATTTTGTGACAAGTTTATCGTACCAAGTGTCTCTCAGTCACTTACTGAAGGTGATTATTTTACTGACTTTAAGTGCAATGATCATTAACTTGCTTTATATCCTGCTGGCAATGTTCTTGTTTACATTTTACTCACATCTTTGAGTTTAACTCATTCCTTCATATTGATTTAATTCACTGGACAAGCTTGGAGTTCTTTGTTACAGCCTCCATAGATTGACCAGCCTTTATCTCCTTTAAATACAATTTTGCTGATGATTGTATTAATGGTACATAGCTGCACATATGGATACATGCTGAACAATCTTTATTTATAAATATGTCATAACTCATTTACATATACACATTATTTTAATGTATTTGTATGGTACTTTATGGTAAAAACGCTACTGAAAAAAATCCAATATATCTAATGAAGTATTAAGGTCTTATTTAATGCCCATTGGCATTGATGTTTACCTTTAATGAAATTCCAGTCACAAATTTATTGTCCTGTGCCTCAGTATATTTCAGTTTTTTTTATGTATCTTTGAAACAGTCCTAACAGTCACATGAGATGTAAGTCACCAGTTCACTGAGCACTAATGAGATTCGGTTCCTAATTGTTCAAGGTAAACAGCCAATGAGTGTCATTCAGGTCACCAATAACTTTTGACAACCCATGTCAGGAGCAAACTGTCCTCATTTCACTGTTTGATGTCATCTCATATGTCGCCTCAATCTGTGATGGTACTTTCATAACAACATGTGTTGCTTCAATGTTAAACCGCACTCATTAATTCTGTTAATTTATGAACAAATGCTGAGTGGGCTTCGGGGCAGCTGTTGGATTGCACTGCTGGTACTACAATTAGATAATGACTACTTAAAGGTTTCAGTCTCAGAAAGAGGCCAAGATTTGATCACCTTTTTACTTGTGCTTGAGCTAGATGCTCAACAATAGTATAATCTGATGTTTAGGTTTACGTTCTTAATGGAAAGCAGCTTGATGTACAGTGTTAAACATGCTTTGATTTATCATAGCAACTGCCTTTTCCCCAAAGTTGCACACATTTTCAATGATATCTCAGACCTCTTTATCACATGACGATCCACCTTTTTTGCTGGTTTTCTGGTATTTTTACCTTCTTTTGTAATTACTGTTTGGTCTCAAGTCTTCAAAATATTTGACCTCTACACTGTATGACACCAAATCACAGCTGAGACAAAGTGCTACACTGTATCTGTGGAATGTCCACTGTTAAAAACACTTTTAATTTAGATTATTCATGAATATGTCACCACTCAGAAACACATTTTGTCATGTAGTCATTATTCCTGCTGCTGTGAAAGCAGTTATTTCTTCTGAAAGTATGCGATCTCTTTTTGGACTTGAAGCCAAAATCTCCTGTTACTGAATGTATTCCAGTTTGCTTAGTTCTGAAATGTATAATAATATACAGTACACTAACAAGGCCATTGAACCTTGCCTGCCTTTAAAGTATTTGGTATATCCAAAGAGATAATTTACTATGCCCCCCCCCCCCCCCCCCCATTTCCTACTTTCTATTAGACTGACAGAGCTCAGACATCTTCATTATGGATGTGCGATGATGTGACGCAGATGTTAGGTAAAATCCTTTGTATAGGAAAAAAGTTATCTGAGCTGCATATAGTCTGTAAAGCCAAAACTGTTAGAATCAGTTTGTAAAAGGCTGAGTATTAATTAAGATTAATTAAGAAATCAAAATCTGTTTTCCATCACGCTAAAGCTTCTCACTGATTGCCTTTCTATATGTGCTGAAGTTTAACTCTCCATCTCCTCCTGTTACAGACTTTACCAACAGCTTTAACTAGTCTGTAGTGGTAATCAGCCAGTTCGTGGACCTTGCTGAGCTCTTAATACTTCCCTTGTACATACTGTATAGTTACTTTGTAATATCACTTCACCTCCTTTGACTTTTTGCACATTTTGTTGTGCTGTCAAAAGTTTGAAAATGCATTCGGGGATTTATTGTCTCTGAGGATTTGGTGAAAGTACGGCAAAGTCTAGTATTCACCACCTGTCTTTCATTTGAGCTTAACTGGCATTGTCAAATTGTGATTTAATTAATACTTGGGCTTTTCAATCATTTCTCTATCTCAGGCCTTTTTGTAGATAATTTCTCTTGCTAGCAAAGCAAATGCGTGGATTTCTGGCAGCGATTAGCAATTTAGTCATATTGTGTATCGTAGAGTACCACTTGTACAGAACAGGGAACAGGTGATTCACATGTATGCCCACAATATGCCCTAAAGCCCCACTGCTTTGCTTGTATGATGAAATAACTAAAGATAAGGTTTTTGAAAATATGAACATATTCGGAACCTGAGGTTATTTAGTTCAAATGAAAAATGATGGGTGAGTAGTTCAAATTAATTAATTTTGCCTGTCATTTTTTCTTTCCATTTGATTGCTACATTTGCTTTATGCTTTAATATAATTGGTGCTTTGGTAGATGTCAAACTAAAACACAAATCTAAATGAAAAGCATTTTCAAATCATTTTCTAGCACAACGGCGTAAAGGGCTACATTGCTAAAAAAGCCCAACATCATTATTATACTTCTTCCTTGTCGCTTTGCATAATATTTGTCATCCAATTAATGCCGGTGTTTGAATATGCAAAGCGCTCAAAATGCTCGGAGGCAAAATTTCCTATAAAATTTGGCCATGGCCTGTGTCATAATTTAAGTCTGTATAGATTGCACATGTTTTGCACATGCATTGAAGTATGTTTCAAGTGTTGTAGGTGAATGTCCGCCTCATTCAAAAGAAGAAGAAAAAAAAAATGGCGCAAACATATGGTGATTTTTTTTTTCTCCATGTTGACGAAGCATGCATTGAACCTTTTGATGAAGATGACATAAAGCTCAAGTCGGATCTCACAATCCTCCTCTGGCAGTCTTTTAAGTCTTCTACTGATAATATGATGCTGCTTGCCATAGGCCACATACAGCTGCCAGACACTAAGACTTAAGCTCCCGCTAAATCCCCTGACGGTGCTTGTAATGTGGCACACAGTTTTGAAGGAAATGATGACTGTGTTTATTACAGATCTCGCCAGTTAGCAAAGCACCATTGAGTTTACAGAATTGTATGGAGGCTGGTGCACACAGGCCAACACTTTTAAACATGAGTTGAGTTTAGTGCCCCAACATGGTGAGGACTAAAATTACATTTTGATACCAACGTGTTGGTCTACTTCTGAAGGTAGCCGATGCGTACATGCCTTGTAATGTAACAAGATAAAGTTAATGGGTGTGTTTGGATTCTTTCTGCATGTAAATCACATGTTTTCATAATGTAACACTTTACGTTTTTGCCAGGTAAAATGGCATTTTCCTGATCTAGAAACCATTAATTCCTCCAGATCAGCTACTTTATTTTATCAATCAATCACACGACCTTCTTGTATTGTATTAAACTCACAGTAGTGCAGTTTGTAAGTTGGTTAACAAATGTTCATTGGAGATGGTAGATGAGCTTCTTTGTTTAATATTTTCACATAATAGCCAATATGCAAGACTTTCATACGTGGATGTTTGGGGACAAGAATGTATGGCTTTTTTATTACCGTAGTTCTGGAAACACATTGGGGTCTAGAAGATGTATGTATTATGATAACAGTATAATGCTGTTAATGGTGACTATGTAAAGTGCCAACACAAGCACTATTTGAAGTTGGTGATGCATTTCTCCATGTACTAAAGTTTCAAACATTCACCTTTAGATATTATCACCACCATTAAAATCAAATCCCAATGTTCTACTGGATGTAGTTTGAAAGGCACAAGCAAGATTGTATTGTCCTTTTCAATAAACTCACTGTAAATGAAAACTGCTGTTGTGTATTTTGTTTGTGGGTTTTATAACCACAGATGGAGTTAGAATATTGTAATACGCATGCTTACTTTTTGAAGCAGATCTGGTTAATCATTGTAAATCTGATGCAAATCTTCCACAAAGTGGTTCGCTATTCAGTGGTTCTTTTCGTTCAACACCTGTCCTATTCTTATGGGTAAATTAAAAGCCACTCTCAATCGGCTCTGATCTCACTGGCAGTTAAACCACAATTAGTGTTTTTAATTGTGCTGATTTGTGTCAAGCTTTTGTTTTCTCCTTGCTCAAAGCAGCTCTTCCTTTTGTTCTGGAGAAATTCCCATGCCTTCCTGGCCAAAGAGAGAAGTGGCATCGTTTGACAACTGAGTAGCAAGATTGCTTGTTAAAACTCCACTCTAATTTGCCTATGTGTGCAACACGACTGTGTGAAATCTTTTGGGACAAGAAACCCTTGTGTTGTTTACCGGCTGATGCTTTTGTGGGTGGGTTTGCTTCCCCGTCACCCTGCCACATAGCAGGTTAAAACATGACCTCTCCCCTGTCACCTCAATCTAGTAGTCCCTGAAGAGGTGCACCTCAACCCCGCAGCAGCTGCCACTGCACAGCACCGTGTTACATCTGACGATGGAAGACGCATAGCAGCGGTAACCATGGACACCAGGAAAATACAAAATAACTTCCAACACAACTGAATGCTACAGGTGACAAAACCACATGTGCTGATTGAACTATTAGGCTATCATATATATTATTCATATTAAGCTAAATTTAAGTGTCAGTAACATTTAGAATAAGCCAATAAAGTTAAGTTCAAGATAATTCTGCCTTGGTGACACAATTGGCAGCATGAATCATGATTAATTTTTTATCCTCCTGTGTTAACTTATAGTCTGCCTTGGGAGTCACTGAACACAAATACGTGTGTAATTGGGCTTTATGTAGGTGTCACCTGTTGTATTCATAAGCTAATTGGCATACTCATTGTCATCCTTACACATTCATCAACAGATCGAATTTCACACATCCCAGCTTTTGTACGGCAGTGGCACGTGTCATCTGAGTGCCTCCTAGATTACAGCCCATTAGTTCATTGTGCATTATATCATATTGCTGTAATTTGAGGAAATATCCAACAAACGTGTTATGTAAGATTCTGTGGGTGCAGAAGCGTGCCAGAAAGGGCCACCCACAGGTCACCTGCGCTCCCCTTTAAATATGGATGGGCGTCATAGCAGGGATCAGTGTCACCCCGCACGCGTCTGTGAATGGAAGTGCCTCAGGCAATCATGGAGAAACTTATATGAGGAGAAATTCGGCAGATGGATGAGGTGTTTTTAGGGGAAAAACCAGACCTATTTAGGCAGCTGGCCTGAACTTGTTGGATGATCGGGGGCCAGATGTCAAGGTTAACCCCTCAAACTCCCCAGGGGATCAGACCACACCCACTCCTCCAACTCAGGACTCTTTGTTAGATAGTTAACTCATCTGAATAGGTGCTTGAGATAAATCAGGTGTCAAACGTGCTGCAGATCCCGGCGTTGTGCATTGTATTGATGGTATTGTCTTCCTCTGATAGCTGCCACGCGTCTGGTATCAGGTGAACAAAGCCAGATGACAACCATAGGGGAAGGAGGGAATCTGTTAACACACAGCAGCTAATATGTGTGGAAGGATTCACACTAGAATACTTAAGTTTTTAATGATCCTTACTCATTACCCATTTTTTTTGGTTTCACAGACTTTTATCAAAACCTCAGATAATACAAGCCAGTGAATCATTGTTAAATTTAGCAGTGAGGTGCTGGTTTTTAAAAACAATTTAGAGGTGAAGTGTAGGCCAGAGCAGGAAGCATCAGGCCCTCTGCATGAACTGTACGTCCTGCACGTCCAGGCCAGCCCTGCTTACTCAAACATAGTATTTTACATACTTTCTTTTTATTTTTATGCACCCATATCTGAATTTTAGATAGATCGGAAAAAATTACATGCTTATGCGTCAACATTTCTACTTCAGATAAAGACCTGAGCTCCAACAGCAGCACAGTGGAGAGGCAGTGGTCAGGAGTCAGGTGAACTGGCACTAAGACAGCTCTCACTTGAGCTCAGTCTGTGTTTGACATGTTACAGCTACTCCTTCCTCAGTTATTTGGGTTTGAAGTTATTTGAGTTATAGTAGCCTGGTTGTTAGTAGGAGTTTGTGTTGTTATTGATACGTTTTTTTAGCGTCATTTATTTTATTTTCAATCTAGCTAACTTATAACGTTAGCTAGCTAACCCAGTTTACTTCATCACATTTTTACTGTTAGCTACCTACCGTAAAATTAAACAAGAAATAATTTACCTAGAACTCAAGTAACTTATTGGTACTGATACTAATATTGTTCTGCATCAAACTGTACAATATTTGGCTGTAATGTTAAGGTAGCGTTAACGTTTCTGTAATGTTGCTAACCACCGTTAGCCGTTAGCTAGCGTGCTAATGTTTTAGAGCTGGTTTGCAGGTAGTTGTTGCTAGCACGCTAGCTAGACTGTTATTAATGCTAGCTTGGAATAGCATTACCCTATTAAATAGGCTTAATGCAATGAAAACGCTACTCCACACAGTTAACAAGCATAATGAAATGCAAATTGACGAGTTAATTCTCTCACCGGTTTATTAAATGGAGATCAGAGCATAACTTCATCCAGTAATATCACTTTTACTCAAGTCAGATCACCGTGTGTGAGACCCTGTTTTAGACTTGGATATTTTGTGCTCTCTGCAGGCCTGGATGTTTTGAGGAACACTTCGAGCTCGTAGCACCACAGAAAAAGCTTGGAAACATGAGCTGCCAGCAGACCGTGGGTTTGGAACCACAGTGAGGTTGTAGAGGGATCACGAGTATGAAAGCAGTTAGAAACTTGAACCGATTACCCCATTTTGTTATTATACAGTGACAATATAACAGTGAAGAATTACATATAATCATGATCAAGCAGAAGATTACATAGTAAAAGCTATGTTGTACTCAGAAACGTCTTAATAATTGAACTTTATGTATCCCACATATTTCTTCTGCATGGAAGGTTGTTAAATTTCCTCAAACCTACAAAAACCTATCATTGTGTGTATTGTTATTGCTGTGGGTTAATATGCTAAGTTCACTTTTAACTATGATTTGTGATCATCGCAGCAGGATAACTCAGCAGCAGGCGGGCCGCTCGCTGCCAGCATCGAGCGCAGTTGTAGTTTGCAGTGGATAGATCACATTAGAACTTCACTGCTATAGCTCAGTAAAGCCATGCTAAAACTAGAGTAATACAATCAATCAATCAGTCATCTCCTGACTTCACAGCACAGGAGAGCTCTGCTGGAATGCTGCTAAGCTGCAGATGTACCAGCCAAATTACTCCAGAGGGGAATTACCAGGCCATAAATCCAGACGTCAGGAGGATGGCTGTAGCCTATTTCACGGTAAAAAATCCATGCAACTTGTTTCCATTACCTTCATAAAGAATGTCTCGCTGTGCAGGGCTCAAACTTATCGCTGATGACAGATCTAAACATGTTTGCATCCAAACACAACCTGAAATCACGGGCACTTTAAACAAAACATCATGAGAATCTGCTGCAGTCATTCACCATGTCCTGACAGGTCCTGTAAAATGAATGATCTGGGACATGACAAACTGTGAGAGCAACCAATAATCATCTCTTGCTCATTCATAGTCTTCTGTAAATCTGAGGCATGCTGCAGCCTGCAGGTTTGTACCTCTCTTTACATATAAGCTTAGTTTCTTATCATTAAGTGATGTAACAGGCTCATTCAGACTAACATTTTCATCCTCAAGTGTTACCTGCATTTGAAGATCCATCATCATTACATGTTTGTTATCGGATCTAATGGCTTTAGTGAAAACACAGGGTCCTTTCACCTATTTTATTTGTGCAATTCTCATGTAAGTAGAAGGCAAACAACAGACATACAGCCTAGTCAACACGACACAGTAACCACTGGCATCAGATCGTTGGCAGGGACTGGGCTTCATTATTGCTAATTAAGATGTATAAATACGCTGTCTGGCACTTGACGTGTCGTTTGCAGTGGGCCTTTTTTTCCCATCAAACTCAAAAAGTGCCAAGGTAGACAAGGTGAGGGCACGAGTGCTGGTAGTGATGCTGCAGTGTGTACTCTGTGGGCACATTTCGGCTCAGCTGGCATACATCTGACTGATGCCTTCGGCTGCCAGCAGCTAAACAAGCCCAGGTTTGAGGGGAGCGTGTTGTAAATTTGGGCCGAGCTCAGTGAAGTCTGCCAATGTCTTTGAGTGTCTGGCTTCACTGTCTCTCATACAGAGCTCCTTGTTGAGTTGCGCTCTCTGGTCATCTTACAGATGATGGCAATGGTCAGTTTACAGTAATCGACATGGCGAGGAGGATGTGACATCACTGGACACTGTACTAATAGACAGTACTTACCTGTTACTTCAGTGAATCAGGAACACCGCCTGTGTTTTTTTTTTGGGGCTAAGTTAGACTTAAGTTGGATATCATCTGTCATCTCCATATTTTTAAATCAAACAAATTTTAGAGTATTATGTTTGAAATAGAAAACCAAAAAGTTTGTAGAAAAAAGGCTTCGTTTGATAGAGTTGTGCTACGCCACTATGTAGTTACCACCTGCCTGTACTTGAAGATTGCTGTATGTAAGTCTTTAACATCAATCAATAAATCAGTCAGTCTATATTTATATAGCGCCAATTCCTAAACGCTATCTGAAGACACTTTTCATATAGGGCAGGTCAAGATCATACTCTTTAATAAAGAGAGACTCAACGATTCAACCAGAAATCAAGTAAATCTTTGAGAAGTACTGCCATCCTGGCTTTCAATGTGTCGTTTTGTGTTAGTCTCAATGTCCATATCCATTGTCTGAATATGATTCAGTTTAGGGCAAATCTTCAGCATCTCAATAAAATGCTTACAGGACCACTTTGTAATGTAGTTTGATAAGATGTGTATGTGTGTATTTTCTTACAGTAAAATGGTAAGTGAGGCAAGTGTAATAATGGGTTTGCTCATTGTTGGATATTCAACATGGTTGTTGTCTCCTTAGATGAGGACATGAAATAACCACACAAGGGTGCTGAAACTACACAACATTAAACGCTCTTTCTCTCAGTGATCACACACCTGTTAGATCTTAAATGTTAAGTTTACATCTGAATACTTAAAGCACATTGCTTTAAGCCCTCCCCAGTTTTGATTCATTCTTTTTATGTTTTGATTCCTTTTATTTATTTTTTACCCTGATTAGCATGCTGTATACTTTGTGACTTTTTCCTAGCCCACGCTCATCTAGATGGGCCAGGGATTGAAGCCAGTGGTCACGGCCCACTTATTTCAGCATTTTACCTGTTTATTTCAGAAAGCATTAGGTGTTGGTTACCAGTAAAGCCACATGCTGAACACTTGTAGTTTGTAGGGAGAGAAATTGCTCCACATTTGCAGTAATGGGAATAATGATGGGAATATTCCGCTTTCAGAAGGGACATTTGGATGTAAATCACCATATTACGTGCGCTTCGTTTATTTTGATAATTGTAGACAGTGTTGGTAGAAACAACATATACATCTATATACTGCTTCTACCAAAGAGGTGATGATTTGAATCTTTTTTCTGTTTGTTGCTCATTGTAGACATGTAGTATGTGACTAAGGACTCACACTACAGATTTATCCTGACAAATGGGGGAGAAATCTGGCGTGTCTGGTAATAATAGGAGTTTACAGATCCAATCTTAAATGTCCAGATCTGCTCACAGACACATCGGAGCCACCTGGATCATTTCAAACACGTTTGATATGTAGGATTTAATTCAGGATAATAACGTCAACACTTTCCGAGCCAGACCACAATAGCCAATGAGAGAGACAAGTCTAAGAGATGATGGAACGTTTTGAGCAGCTGATAGTGTCACCAAGCAACAGCATACATATATCCTATATATCCTTGACTAGTATGCTAAGGCTTGCTAATGTTAGCACACTACTGTTGACTGATATTAAAACTGACTGTTAAAATCTTACCTCCAGTTCTTGCTGAAGAACAGACAACCCATGTTGGCTACGTCTCCTTGATCATTTTTTCACCCAGACTCGTCTAGCCTTCTGCAATTGCATTAGCAAGTTGCGTCACATTAGTCTCTGTTTTGTTTACATTCGCTTCCCTATTAGATCACATAAGATCACTCGAGTTGAGGTGGTGGACCTGTAGCATGTGATGCCCCATTATTTACAGAATTTGTGATGTTTGAGCTCAGAGAGAAGACCATCTGTGAAGATTCTCCACGTGTATGCGATGCAACCCGATGTCAAAATCGGTCGGGATTTTGAAACTCCTGTAGTGTGAGCCCAGCATCATTTAGCAGCACTGTGTCTGCTAACAGCATTCTCTCTGCCTTTGTTGCAGTTCAAGTAGCTTCACCAATGAAAATCGATATTGTTTAGTCCTCTCATTCTAGACATAAGATTTAAAATTTAAATGTAATATCTAGTGTAGAGTTTGATGCCTTTATTTTGCTATAGGTCAGTGACATGATTTGTATCTTTGTTATATTTTGGGATTTATTGGGATTCTCCATGTACAAGTTTTTGCCCAATAATTTAGGATTTGTCTTGCATGTGAGCTGGATATGTGTGAATCCTAACTAATGTGGCAAGTACATTACTGTAAATGAGGGTCACTGAACAAAGCCCGTTATTCCTCTGCGGTGACTAATTAGAAAAAGAACAATTAGCCAATTGACCAATTAATAACAATCCGCTAATCTACAAAAAGTGATCGTCAGGAAAGATCTGTTGGTGTTCCTACGCCGTGAAAAGAGAAGCTCCATGGGCGTTCTGCACCAGACGAGATTTAAAAGGTCTTTAATCTAATTAATCTGAGATAAATAATGGTTTATGCTATTACAAATTGCTCATAGAGAGGATTACAATACCATAAAATACAAGGTAATAAGTTTTAATGAAAGGAATTGAAATATCTTTCTCTGGCCTCATTCCCTCTCTGTCTTTCTTTCATTCTCTTTTTGTGTGATACACAGTAAGTGTAAATCATCTACAGTCCCATTAGCACAACCACAGCACAGCCTGCTGATAACCATTTCCCATGTGAACATGTCATATGTGCAGTATAAACGGACATCAATTTCCCTTCAATTTACATTTATTCTCAGTTAATATGTGCACGTTCACATATACTTACTGATGAGATATGTCTGTCCTTAAAAGGTATAAACTAAATGTAAGTAAAAGCAAATGTTTCAGGAAGTAATCTGTGACCTGCGTTCAGTGCAACTTTTTTAACTGATGAATAAAATTCTTCAGTGCTTGTCAAAGGCGTACAAAAATAAGAATCCCGTCCTATATAAACCCTATAATACAGAAAACCACATGCCTTCATAAATCTCAAGTGCACCAGTCATGGTGTGTTTTTTAAACACAAGTTCACTGCAAATAATTGTGTAGCACTTCTCCAAACATCTCAGAGGGTGTTACCAACACTGTGCTCTTGGCCATATGGACTATCATCATTAGGACTTTGCGTGTTCTTTTTCTGGCTTCCAATATTATGAAATGTCTCCACTGTTTTCAAAGTGTCACTCAGCTGCATGAAGGCCCATCAAACCTTGGCTGGGGAGAAGCTTGCAAGCCTCTACAGACTTCTTTGTAGGGGGGTAAAATGCTTGCAATTTGCAAGTGAGATGAGTTGTCAAGCTTTGGAGACATGCAGGTGGCTCAATTTGTCTCCTTGTTTTGATACAGCTGAAGCAGGGAGTATTGGCAAAGTATTGGTAAAGCTCTGCAAGTCGTTGTGAGTTCAGGGAGTGCTGCAATCAATTATGTCGCGCAAGTTTTGACACGTAACATTATGCTGTCACTCCCTCAGAGAGATGACGTTGATGTTTTCTATTCTTTTAATGTTATTGCTGGCTGTCTGTTGCTCTTGATGCCGACAGCAACAAAGATGGTCAAGTACAATTGATAAAAGTTAGATCAGGAATCCACGAAACAGTAGTTTAATGCGGCTCTTGATGTTTCCATCAACACAAAGGGTTTGACTTCTCTTAACTTGTAAGTTATGCATCCACTTAAGGGTTGTTAAGTCTGTGGAAAGACAAACAAATGAGACATTAAAGTAATAATCCATGACATTTTCATATAAATAAATGTCCGTTGTGTTGCTCTCCGACACGACAGCTTTAAGACAATCATGAAAGAGCTGCAGTATGAATTGCTTTTGTTTTGTTATTACTTTCGAGTAAGTAGTAGTGTCTTTAATAGAAAAAATCCCTGACATAGTTAGCATAACCACCCACAGTCTATTTAACTGGTTCACAAGAGAAAACAATGAAAAAAGAAAACAATAACCCCATATATTACCACAGTTTCACATTATTTTGATTTGTTGCTTTTGATTGGACTGTTTTTTGTCATTACTAGCCTTAGAACGAGGAGATGGGTGTTGGGGAGACAGCAGTTGTCGAGATGTTGTTAGGCTAGGCGGTGGTTCGTCTGGGGGTACGAGTTTGGAACATGCAGTCCCCTCTCCTGGAGCGGTGAACCAGAACCAAGTGGAGTGAGGCTGGCGGGCCACAAGAGCGCCATTGTTCTTCACATTAATCAAACTGAGGAAGGGCAGGTAGCATTTCCCTAGCCCACCCCACATGCACACCCTGCCAACCTCCATGAATGGACTGCTTTTTTAGCTGGCAGCGATTGGCCATCGGAGCTCCGAGAGGATGTGTGTCTGTTTAATTAGTGTGATGAGCTCAGCGGAGTTTATGTGCAGTGTCGGACACCAGGTATTAACCCCTCGAGTTTGACCCTGCGAGGGGGGCGGCCGACCTCAATCTTGACATCTCTTTCTTTCCACTGTTCTCACTTTCCTTCTCTTCATTAGAAGAAGACAGATTAGAAAGGCGAAAGCAGACTGGAGGAGGGGGAGACTGATCCCAACCTCAGTTTTCGTTTTTCACCAGCCCCTCTTTGTAGGCTCTCCCTCAGATGAAGAAAATAATTACTGCCATGATACTTCTAATGACGCTGTCATTAGGATGCGGAGTTGTGGTCTGCTGCAGTGCGAAAAGTTGCTCCCTCCCTTCACTGAACACATGGAGCTTCCCACAATTTTAAAAGCCTTTTCACTCAAATGGTATCACTTGTATGAGCAGACATATGTTTGGTGTTGTGATTTCTTTTGCAGGTTGAAGTACAGTGGAATCTGTTGTCAGTGTCACTTAAATTATCACAGAGTTATTCAAATGAACCCCCTAGACAAAGGAATTATCTAGATAGTGAAAGACGCATTCAACACCACAATTAAAGCTGTGGTGTTCTTCACTTTGTACCATAAACAGCCACATAAACGGCACATACTGTAGATCATCCAGTGGCAGCTGCCTTACATGTGCTTTGGATGTAAGAGTGCAACGTGTTAACATCACCCAGGGGCACTGTTTTCTAATTCCTTTAACCACAGCAGTGTTTTCCTAACAGCGTCAGCTGGCAATTAAAAACCATGAAAAGATACGAAAACATTCTTACCATGCCAGACGCACTTTCCACAAAGGTAAAACAACCACTTCAGGCACAATCAAAGCTTAGGATATCATCCTTTATCGGATTATGCACTTTATTAGTTCAGTGGAACAAACACAAGCACTTGAGGGGCATCTGCTTTAGTATTATAATTTTGCTCACAGATGGTTAGTTTATGCAAGGGCAATTAATTAGTAGAACAGTTTTCTGTCTATCTGATATTCTGGCTAATGGTCCAGAGAAAGTGTCATGGTCAAAAGTGACGTGGTCAATACATGCCCAAAAGTTAAAGGGCACTTGGAGGACACTTCCACTGATGAGTTATGGTAATGATTTAGAAAACTAGTCTGGATTAATTCAATAAATGGCTAATTTGTTAAACCATCTGGCAATCATTTAAAAGCTTTTAGCTCATGTGGCCCAGTCCAGCTAGGGATTTTTATAGGATTACAGCATAAGGACATCCTATAAGCACATTATGCAAGCAAGTGCAATACATGCCAGAGTGAAAGGTAAGGAAAGAAGTTATTTTTGTCGGAAAATTCCTCAAATCCATAGTAAAATGAGCTTTTAATAATTAAATCTTTTCGTTTGATGAACATAGACATTTCACTTAATTTTTCATTCTACTAGAACAAGCAAAAACTGAATCCCAGTTTTCTTTCAAAGAGTGATTCAGGCTCGGGGTTGTATTTATTAATATCACCCTTGCTACCAAGGGAGTGGGGAACAAAGAACGGGAGTCACAGCATGTCAGCTCTCTAAAAGGCAGTGTTTGCTGCACCCCCTCTGAAAACACTTTATTAATTGGATTTAGATATTTGCAAAATGATCTATTTAATGGGATTACCACTCGTATAATGATCTTATTTATGAGGGAAGCAATCCAAGCTTTGGGGCGGGCTGATAATGCATTTCCAGCTCTTTGGTAGTTAATGTTGTGTTACAAGGGAAGATAAAGTTGAAGCCCCATTGTAAATGAATAGGTAAGTTAGCCCAGTGAAATGGAGCTGGTATGGTGGCAGGTCAGACGGGCTTGAGTGGCCGCACTCGCATTCCAGAGGCCTGTCTGGACTGTAGGCTCAGACCTGCTGAACTCCTTACAAGTTCAAGGCAGACGTAAAGAGGGAAGGAGGAGGGAACGGAGAGAGATAGAGTCCCCCCACCTCAGCAGCATAATGGCCCATTCTTACATCTTTATCCACCTCAATATCTCGCTGAAGCTTTTACAGACCCTGTTTCCACTTAAATGCCTGGAGGTAATGTCCTACCTTTTCCTCTCCTCTCCTCTCCTCTCCTCTCCTCTCCAGAAAAATTGATTTAATCTTGTCAACAACAACGGTGTTGGTGTCAGAAAAGTATAAGAAATAAGCTAGAACTGATGTATGTACACACATGTTGGGTAAAATAACACAAAGAGAACATTTGCAGTTGTTTATTGTAGCGCTTTAAATGGATGTTTCATGTTTGCCAAGACATATAAGCTGTTGGATGTTTTCCCTCATGGAGGTTTTAGCTTTGTTTTGTATCTTTTCATGTAGAGTTGAGCCACTAATGCAAAAAAAAAAAAAGTATATATGTAAATGCACTTCTTTTCTGCAGAGGACACAGACTTTAAAACATTACCATTTCAATATAACATTTGATTTATATGTGTTTAAAAAAATAGGTTATAATCTTTTACTTTAAAAGGATGTATTCTCAAATGAGATTATGCTAATAGACTGTAATTTGCATAAAACGGGTGGAAATGTTAAACCAGATTAAAAATTCTGAATATTTAAGAGTTTTATCCATGCTGTTAGTCAACAAATATATTCATTCTCCCGGAGAATATTAGAGCCTAAATGTGACATTGTGGAAAAACACAAACTGTGCTGCAGTTACCATCATCCACCCAAATGGGTTGTCTTACTTGTTTATTACTAATATCTACATCATTTTACTTGTGAAGTAAACTTTCTTTTATTCGTCCCATTTGTGCTGCTCAGCCCTGTGTGGTTTCAGGTCTTTTGAGCATTAGTCTCAGGTGAGGGCCAAGGCACAATGTGAGGCCTGCGACAAAGAGCACCCTCACAATCCTCCATTCAAGACATTAATCTGCAAACAAGTGTTTTTTTGTGTGTCTGAGTCTTATTTTCATCGCCATCAATTTAGTACATAGATTGAAAGTGATTCAGGTTGTGCTCTCAAATTCCACCCTCACAACCCCCCAGCTTCTACCTTGTCCTCTTCTCGGCTGGCAGGTTTGTTTTTTTTACAGTAAACATTGATGAGAAACTAACCATACAGGCCCTACTCTCACATTGTAAATCCATAACTATGTTATGTATGAGCTGTATATGCATCCCAGTGTACTATACACAGCTTTGAGTGTTTAACAATTTAATGTGTTATTTCATATTATTCTGATGCTTTAATTGGAATGGAAAAATAAAGTATAATTAACATGATCTAAAGGATAAAGTTAGTAATGTTTTCTAATTACATTAACACACTGAGAGGTTCTTGTAATTATAGGGAAAAATGTGAGGTTGTGTTTTTATATAAGAAAAATAATACAAAAAGTTTATGTTTTTTCATTAAACACCACATTTTCTGAAAATATTCCAAAATAAAAAAGGCCAGTATTTTCCCGCTAAAGCTTAGAACATATTAACTCATTCTGTAATTGTTCAAAATACTGTATCTGTAACCAAATACATTTTTTAAGGCACATAAAATACAAATGCTTAAAAGGTTTAAAATACAAATGCGAAGCATGCCTCAAAAAAATTTACACACACATTTAGCGTACACATGCCTGCACACACATTGCCACTGTCAGTACTGTACCTCTGAAAACTTATTTCCTTTCCTTTGAAACAATCTAATCTGGGAAATTAAACAGGAGCGCAAGACGCTCCATTAATTCAAATAAAATCCGTCCACTAAGAGGCCATTAATTGCTTATATAAATTATTCAGCATTCCACTCTGCCCATTTTAATGGCATATTGAAAATTAATAGTTTGTCATTTTGGAATTAAAGGACTATTGCACAGGCTTCTTGTTAATATTAGTATAGCATATTGCCCTAGGAACATTGTATTAACAGTACAGGCTTGAAGAGCAACAAAAATTTAGGTTAGATGATTTTTAGGCACACGAGGCTGCATCCTGTGCAATAAAAGTATTGGCTCCTTTAAGACAGGAAACTAGTGAGTCCGTATCAAATGAAGGATCAGATGTATTTACTCGAAACAGTGTTAAATGAAACATGCACATTTTATTGTGAGTGGTTCCATTTGTTTCACTTGTTCTTGTATTATCCTATAACACATGTCATTGTGGAAAAATGGAGCCATAAACACTTGATAACCTTAACTGACTTCCCTGAGGCCACCCCTGCAGTGAATCAAATGTATAACAGCACTGCAGCCCTTGTTTGTCATGCACTGCACACTGCCCCTTGTGGTGCACTACAAACTGAGATTGAGATTGTGACTTGGCAGCAAGATCCTCTCTTTGCCCCGAGGCGTAGACATTTGTACTCTCATTTATTTATTGGTTTATTTGAAAAGCTTTGCTATTGTGAACTTTGGATATGTTTTTATTTTCATTTTGTCTCGCTATAAAACGGTCCAGAGTGATATTTCTTCCATCTGGCAGCGGCCCTCCCTGTGACAGCTTTTCTGCGTTATGGTTTAGAGTTAAAATTATCATTACAATATGTTATGCAAAAGAATCCGTCTCATAATAGCTGGGTCAGGAAGACCCTGTATTAAATTAGTGTGAAAACTTGACATTCCTCTTCCGCCTCATAGTAAATTTGTGAGGCCTTTAATAGACTGCAGATGTCTGTGTGTCCTTTCTTCTTTATCAAGGAGTTATTACTTTCTAAATAATTGTTCAACGGTTTACTCTTAATGTATGTATGAACCCTGCCTATTTGACCTGTACTCAGTTTCTTTAATTGAGGCAAACACATAAGACATATTCGCCATATTATGTCTGTTCTGAAGTTCCAATTTTGTTGATATAGATTTATGAAGTGTTGGCGACTGAGGTCACTGCCCTATTAGAGATTTATGAAATGCCCATGAGGGACCATTATTCAAGCTCAATAAATCATGCCAACCACTTTTCTTATAGTACAATGTGCCCTAAGACAGATTAAATGCATCTCTTGGCTCTGAGTCGGAAGCGATGTGCAGTTTTTCTGTTTAAGAGGATTCCAGGTCATCGGCTTGGAAGCCATTGCCACATTTGTCAGAGCAGAGTCATCATGAAATTAATTTTTGGTTTGACTCATTTAATCACAAAGCATTTATGTTTCTGGATCTTTTGTTCTGAATGTGGTGGTAGCCATCTGAGGAGTCCCTAATAATACAGCTGCTGTAAACATTACAGCCCGGTAAGCCTTTTTATTTTAAATGTTGCTGCATAAGAACTGAATCACTGTGGAGCAAAGCGTTGTCCAAACATCCCGCTGGCAGTTTTCCTGAAGTCCATTCAACTGGCATGTGAAAGCACACTGGATTGTTGTAGGTTCCTCACATAAAAACAAAAGTAGGGCCACTAAAGTGAATGTCTGAGCAAAGTGAGCGTGTGTCTCAACAGAGTTCAGGTTATAGTCTTAAGGTGACGGGGGTTGTAGATGTGAGGTGTAAAGGACGTGGATCAGTTTTTTATCACTTGCACAGGCTTATAATGTAGGTTTCTTTCATTGGGAGCGGTGGGCGTAAGTGTTGTGTTCTGGTGGGCAGAGACAGTTAATGTCCCAGATCTACAGTATGAATAAAGTCATATTGTGAAGTGTGTGGGCTGATATGCTTGGCAGTCAACCCTGACAAGTAGATTAGCTCTTACTGGGCCACCTCTGAATGGCATGCACACGACTCAAGCGTTTCCAGTCACAACGCTACATATCAAACATCTAACGCCCAGCAACACAGATGAAAGCACATCAAAACATGAAAAAAAAAACCTGCTGTATGTTATGTGGCTTCTTCACAGTTGCAATGGTTAACAGGAGTCAAAAATTGGCATGTCTAAAAAGTGGGATAATGATTATAAATGTGACAGGCTGAAAAGTAATTACAATTGTCTCACTGTGTTTTCCAATAATGCCTCTAACATTTCTATAAAACTCATTTAAATCTTCCACAAGTCCAAAATTCAGTCTTGCTCTAAAGCCATTTGGCACATTTTTCTTCAGTTTACATTTAGAGAGGATTAGCTGAAGAGCTGAAAATAATCATGCCAGATGTCTGCTACAGCGAGAAAACTGCCTCCCCGGTGGGCATTTGATTTTATTGAGTTTTTATCAATCTTAAGTGAATACACTCTAGGATCCTCATAATGCACGTCCTCATGTTGTGATGTACACACGCTGAATATCATGTCACATTTTACAATAACAGTAAAAGAAAAAGCAAGCATGCCCTGTGCTCATGTGAATGTATGAGGAGGAGTTCAAACAGTCAGCAACAGTCTGTTTATAGCCAAGTTAAACAGACAACCCATAGCTTAACTGGGCAGACTGGTGGAACAAACAGCATTATAAATAAGCCAAATTCAATGACAGGTTTAAACGCTAAACCACATCTGTACACTTTATAAAAGCCGTGGTAAATGTCAGTGTCTTTAAAACGTGTCTGAAAATTCAGCTGTCAGTCAGTCTGACTCATTAAAGTTACTGAGATGACGAGCAAATGGAATTAAGGATTATGAGAGTTTTGGGATTTCTCCATATTCAGTGCTGTGTGAAACAGACAATGGGAATAATCAAATGATTCAAAAAATCGATAAATAGATGAGAGTAACGGCAGGCGTCATTTGCCGTAGCTTGTCCTACATATTTCATGGTCCTGCTTTGAGACTGAGGCAGTGTTTGTTGGATTTGTTTTTTAGCTTTAATGAGCTCCACTGGAATGCAGTGTCTCCCACATGTCTTGCGGAGGGCGGGGCCATCTTATTGCTGCCACATGTTGGGCTCCTAGTGACTCTTCCAGGCTTGTGTGGTCAGCCAGTTCAAAGAGCCCAGGCTCATTTGTTATACAACTTTATGTAACAACAAGCCGATGCTTTAGCGTGTCTGAAGAGGCAACAAAGGAATGCCGCCATTCTTTCTTTGCCCTAACTGGCTCTGCCCAGAGAGACTTTCAGATCATCTGTTTTTCTAATTAGCATGTTTGCTGGACAATATGGGGTATTGTACTTCGACGTGGTGCAGAAATCCTTTATTTGAGTCTGTGCAGTGTTTGAAGTCTGGCAGTAATGTTTGCTGGATGGTTATGGTGAACGGTAGTAGTTGATCACTGTCGTTGCCAGAGTGGTGCGCCGTGCCACATATGGCAACAATCTGACATGGTAATCCAGTCTGGAGGTTATGAGTGACTAGGTGTGGGCTCCCTGGATCAGACCGACTCCATCAATTCTTCTGTTAAACATTTCTGTGCAGGAGTCAGCGGCAGAGCCCCTGCTGGTGGTTGACAAGACATCTCAGCAGGAGCACAGAGTTGCGCCTCACTAAATCCCCCTTCACGCTGTTTTTATGTGTCTAAAAGTAACATTTTCAGTCATTTAGAGAAAGAGGAAAAAGATGGAGGAAAGTTAAGCTACATGTCAATTCAGGTTTCTAGTCTGTTCCTGCAGCATTGATTCTTGCCTCAAACTGGCTATCTGCCACTTTGTTTTAAGTTCCCCTACTTACACCCTAATCAGACTCATGTCCATTTATTAAAGTGGACCAAATTACAGAGGGTCCTGACCACCCTATCCACACACTTACTGCAAATAACCTGTTTTTCCTTTTTCACACATCAATTCCCCAGGGATGTTTTCAGCTTCACTAGACTTGCGAGTCTTCAGGGACCAGGTCCACTGCATGTGCTGGCTGGTAGGCCATTTGCAATAATCTCCTTTTTACCGTTTAGAGGCTAATTATGTAACATTACACCTGCCTCCCTGAGCCTTGGCTCTGGCATAGTGCAGAATGAGTTGCTTTTTCCCCCCACTACTCATAGGGGTGGTTAGAGTTTCTTAATGAGATTAGCCCAAAGCTGAAATCTGCTTTGTGTCCCTTGCTATATGGCGAGATACTGGATCAGCGGAATCAAAGCTAAGAGGGGGAATCATTGGAAGATGCAGGCAGCCGACCTCGTTTCTGTCTCCCCACCAACCCCCCTGCGTGTGACTTGGACGGGATTCGTTGCTATCACACATGACATTGTGTGCAAGCTTTGCATAGGAAATATCTTTGTCTCACTCTGATGTTTGCTTGCTTCAATGTTTTCGTGCTTTTCCTTTATCTTGCTGTCCAGTTTATATTTGCAGTAGGATCAAACTTCTCAATAGTCATTTTCAGAACTGAGGACAGATGGGTTGCATATTGAACAAAATAAAAGATGAGCTTTTCCACCAGTCTGGGACATAAACTTGTCTAGCTGTGGTTGCTGTACTACTGCCTTTTTGCCTTTATTGACTCAAAATATTTTGTATTTTACCACAACTTCTAAGGCCAAGCCTAAATTCTTAAATGTGCAAGACAGATCTATATAAAGAAACTACACCACCCACGACAGACCATCTAAAGTGTGAGCCTTTCTTCCTCTAATTTATTGGGACCCTAATGTCCTTGTGACTTTCAGCTCAGACAAAAGATGAAAAACCAACAATGGAGCCCGGACAGAATAACACACACACACACATACACACTTACATATACAGTGATGTATGCAAGCACACAAACAACTTCAGCAGAGAATTCCCAGAGTGAAAGCAAAATCTCACTGAACGCTGCGAGAGATAACATGTAAATATTTTGCCCACTTGCTCAGAATATGATGTTGATTAAAAGAGTAAAGGTTAAGGTTAGGGAAGGGGCAGGGATTAGTAGTATGGACCGCGTCTAGGGTTACCATAACAGCCTGGCTGCTGGGACTAGTAATAACAACAGAAGTAATAATAATCACAGACTAATTGATTGAACCCCGTGGCTTCCTTGCAAGAGTCATATTTGTAAAGCTTAATGCCTCCACTATGGCAGCTAAAATAATGCATCAGTTACCAGCATTGCTTTCAAGTGAGTCTCATTTACTTATTGAAGAACCACTTTTTCTCAATTACAAAATAAAATAAAATAAAATAAAATATATTTTTGTGATTTCTTGGTATTTTCTCCTCGCTGCCGCCATATTTGCTTATCTATAATGTTGATACTGAGCATTCTGGTTCCTCTGTATGAGATCCTATCGTTGCATTGTAGTTTGTTGAATTTATAAAGAAGCCTAGAAGCCCTGAAGCTATATACTGCTACAGAGAGCTATTTGCTCTGCGTCAGCGGAGTATCCTGTCATGGAGAGAAAATCCCGTTTGAAGTATGGCCCCCGTCTTTCACACTGACGATAATGCTCCTGGCTTTATCATGTCCTCCGTGCAAAGCCCATGTCTTCTCTTTTGTCCGGCTCCCTCTCCCCCACTCCTGCACACCCCCTGGCTTTCCTCTTTTGTGTCACTCTCTGTCACATTGCTACCCGTTCACTGTGAGGAGAAGCGGTCCAAACCTTATCCCCCGGAGGCATGCTGGGAAGTGTAGTCAGAGTCTGGATTGTTGGTTCCGTTTTTGGGACTTTGCTGATATCAGCATCTTGAAACTGACCGGTGGCCTAATGCAGTTTGCATTTCAACTGAAAGCAGAAACGTGTATATAATAAATGCTTCATGAATTTTGCATAGACCAGCATTTATGCTGTAAACGCACTATTATAGATGTTGAATAAAAAATGTTTCTTTTGATTTTATTTGTAAGGTTTTGTGGTTGAATAAATTCAAAGGTAAATACTTAGCATTTTAAATTAGATACTACGTTATTAGTATTCATTCTGCTCTAGCTGTTCCTAAATCCACAGCTTAAATGCAAATGCACTGCAGTCTTTTCCATCCATGGCTTTGTTGGCCTCTCAGAAACCTTAAGCCGGTATCTTAAATAGGGGCCTCTCATGGCATATGCATGTGGAGTATCTTATCTGGTGAATATCACAATCATTCTCTAGGACATCAAATATTTAAACAGGCCATACAAACATGGAGGCCATGGAAGCAAGCCTTTTGTGGGTCCAGTGTGAAAACAATAAATGTGCTACCAGCCCTCAATATTTTCATATTCAATGACTTCTTATGATCCCAACATAAAGAGGGTCTGTGAACCCTCTCTCTTAAACTGTAGCAGGCATACATTACCAGGCTTAGAGCTTGGCAAGCTCCGTATCCCAAAATAGATTTCAACAATACTCTATGAGGATGCATTAAATAAATCTCTGCTCAGCTAATCCGTGGAACAGTTCACATTTCGAGAGAGACACTCCGGTAGGACAAAAGCGCCGCTCTGCTCGCCGCGCCTTCATCTAGGGACAGACATACATAAAGAGAGATATTTAGAGAGAGGGGAGGGGATTCGGGGGGAAAGAAATCCTCACTAATGTGACAGAATTCTCCAAAAAAAATCATCATTGTGTGCTCTTGCACTGCAAAGCAGATTCTGTATCACTCTATATTTTTTCTTTTTTTCTCAAGCAAGTGCAATAACTTAATCTTAAAGGCAAAACGTGGACATGAGGGCCATTTTGAAACATGTTGTAGATAAATGTTAATCACATTAGCATTTCCCAGACTTCCGTAAATCTCCATAAATAGCATGCTGAGGTTGATCCCTCTTTTTTGCCCATTGAGGCAAAATTACAGTTGATGAATTGCTTTTGCCATGCATGTAGGCTAATGAAAGCTTTGCTCCTGGGCCTTCCTTAACAAAGGCTCATAATTTTTCCACTTTCCACTAAAATAAGAACCTGTTCCACTTTTAATTAATAGTTTTACCCTCTCCTATTCAGGAGTGTATGCATAGTTTTAAATTAATTTTTTAGGTGAGGCTTGGTTATTAATACTGAAGAAACAGCCCCTTTTGTGTTAAAGTAACAGGGAGGTAATGTTAGCCTGCAGGTCTATAAAGAATTACCTCTCATGTCACTTAACCGCTTAACACAACTCACAACTCTGCTCCGAGACTGAAACATTTCATGACAGGTGGCTATTTCATTCACTTGAAGTCATCACTTGCACGTTTGTTCAATGAGCTGCAGTTGGGGATGAAGATACGGCTACTTACATGAGCACTCAGGATTAACCTGTCCTGGCTTTTGGCTCATGTAAACTAGAGCCACAAGCATTTCTTAAAGGATATGAAAGCAGACAGTCAGCAACAGTCAGGTTTCGAATCTGGGGGTTTTTTAGTTAAATGCCCTTGCACGGTTTCATGTTAGTGCAACCTTCCTTTTAATGTTATCAACAATTATAATTGGCTTCCTTATTGTTTGTATATTGCTTCAAAATGAGTTACCTCTGTTAATGGAAGTATTAGGTTAATAAGCAGCAATTAGCATGCATTAGGGTGCATTCCCCTCATAATGAGTACTTGGGTATGATTACTCAGCCAGCTTGATGTTTGAGAGAGCAAATAGCCTCAGCCATATGTGGTTACAGGACACTCGCTATCCCATGACAGATCTAAGTGAGGTGGTACAGAATACAGACTCCTCTCACAGCAGTCATTTATTACTGTCATGACCACTTGTCTCAACATATTTCTTTGCATTATGAACAGATCTTGGAAATATTGTGACATTCTGTCGCGCCTCCACTTTCAACTGTTTGTCTAAGTGGCCAAACACCAATCCTGTCATTGTGTTTAAATCATTTCATGTTACAGTATTTAGAATAGCTCCCCTTGCGCAAGAGAATATCTGCAGCTTTTATGTGTTCCCCGATAATGACAGCAAATAACACTTGTATTCTTTATTGCTGATAAGAAAGCAAAAAGCAATAGAGAAGATTTTCTGGTGAAAATCCATTCCCTCTTTGTACCTGTGACTTAAGCTCAAAGGTGGGCGATCCATATGGCATTTTTATATTTGTATTTCCAGGCTGTCACAAAGAATCGACCCTGACATAGAGCAGATGCAGCAAACCGAAGCGGTAGCTGCACTTAAGCACTGTGGGTGATTTCATACCAATTAGCGCAAATCACAGAGTACTTAAGATTATTGCCCAGTGAGTTTAACAACACTTTGACACCTCCTCTGAAACTGACCCCTCTTGAGTTTATTTTTCCCCATAGATTTCAAACTTCTTTGCGGGACGTAAAAGTAATTTATCCAGGCTGGGACTTTTCATTTCAGCAGCTTGAGGTTTTTTAAATATGGCCTCCGGTGACAAATCTGGCTTCCATCTCAGGTCAGGCCAGTCCCCCTCATTTGTAGTGAGGGAAGGGGTGGCTGGGCTGGGGACAAACTAACAGCCCCTCTGTGCTGCCCCCTCATCTTGGGGCTTTAACAGAACTGCTCTGGCATGAAGTAGAAGCGGCCGTCTCCATGGTGACAAGTCACTTCAGCTCCACCAGCTTTACCCAGCACGATCAGGCTGTGAATTGACTGGCTTTAAAAAAACAAAACATTGAGAGAAAATATACCGTTTCATTCCTCTCCCCATTATGTCGGCTGGTGAAAAACAGCCCTAATATGGTGCATTGGCTGCTAACACGAATAATGGCTGGAGAATATGCGCTGAATAGCTGTTCTGCTGGTGAAAAGCTAATGGAGGGAGTCTTTGGCAGTGTGCGTCTCATTGAGGAGGGAGAGCGAGAGAGGCGGTCCCAGAGGTATGGATGGGGCTGCTGTGATAGTTGTGAACTCTCCCACTGTTTATGTGTCAGCCAACAGCCTCCGGAAGGAGACTGGAGACATTCTCCACACCATCTTGCAGACAAGAACTGGTCCCCTCAATTAAATGAGTTAATTTGAAACCATAAGCTTGTCCTTAATTAAGAAGAGCTTAGACATCTTCTGAAATGAAATATCTGAAATGAGCTATATTGACGACATACTATTCCCTTTGTTCAGATGCTGGGTTCCCCCATCCTCCTCCATGAGTCAAAATTGTCCATATGCAGAGCGCGGTTCATGACAGACACAGATAAATGCCAAAGAGAGACATAACCTCAGCAAAATATGTATCGTTTTGAAGGAAGTTTCAATTTCAAAGTAGATCCATTGTGGACTCCCACCACGTCTTCTCTCACACCGTATTCCCCGTCTGCCTGACTTTCTGCATCCCTGGTGCCAGAGAGAGGAGGATGAGAGAGGAGGAGCGGGAGAGAGGGAGAGAGATTGTGGCATTAAGTAAATAATTTGTATGATAATTCATTACAGCGCAGTCTTTTTCAACTTTAATTGGTCTAAATGAAGAGACATTTCACACCATTTAGATAAAAAAGAAAAAGGAGGCCAGCATAATGAAAAGGGGCCTGCCTATCGGACTTCAGAGGTTTGCTCTAAATGAAAATGTAATTGCAGGCGGAATGGTACAAGAGGAGAGACCCGCGCTGCAGATCCGGGGGTATCTTCAGACAGCCGAGCAAAAGCTAATGACTGAGCAATTTGGAACATTTACTCACCCCAAAGACTCTCATTAAGTCAATCACAGGCTTAGCCGAGACCCACTCGCAGCGTCGGAGCCGGCCCCGCATTTATTCCAACATCAATCAGGAGGGGCCGGCTTCTTCTTCTTTCAGAAGCCATGAAAAACGCCCAAGTAATTTATTCGGGATCTTTGAGAGGATAATGGCCAATTATTTGTTTATAACACTGGTTAAATTTTCATTAGGCAGATTAATGGAATATCATGTACTGTCAACACTGGACTGAGGGGTGGTGTGTCAGAGATAAACGGCCAAACAGATGATGTCGCTCTGTTAGTAAATTGGTTTTTCTGCAGCCCCTTTCCTCCATATGAAAATTTAAAGGTGGACAAGGCACTGGGGGTTGAGGCTGTCTCCAGCGGGAGTGGAGCCTGGGAGAGGTAGAGAGGAGGACATTGTGATGAACTTCATCCAGCTGCAGGTTTTTTGTTCTAAATGTTTGGCTGCAATGTAAAACTCCAGCACTATATTTAGCCTGTTTAAATGTTAAATATTCCATAAAGTTTGACTGTGCACAGGCTCTGCACACATTTATTCACATTCATTTCATCCTGACCCTTAAATTACCTATTCTATCAATCATGCACAATCCATAGCCAATCCCTGGGAAACATATTTCATACAGGCACCATTTGAAATGATAATTCTGCCGAGTTTTTAGAAGCTAACTTTTTTAATGAACAGAAAGAGCTACTTTTGGCAGTGACTGTGGGTGATAGCTTAATCTGACATTATGCAGGCGACACAAGATACCTGTAAGTGACAGTTAAGAGTGAAATGACAACTACAAGGCAGGCAGGCTGGTGATTTGCTGACCCCATACGATGCTTAAAGTTGATATAAAGCAGTTTGAACCTTAAGTTGTGCTTTCACAGACCTCCACCTGAAAGTGGTCTGGGAATTGTCATTTTAAGCATTGCATATTTGAGCTTCAAATAACCTCCCTTTTTCCCCAAACGCAGGGTTTTGAGAATCGAGATAAAATATGGCATATCAAATCTTAATATGCACGCTTCACCCACTAGTGTGCAAATGATGCATCGCGGGTCCACATTCCCAGATTTATGAAACCAGAATTTTAATCAGTGTTTTTTTATGGCTTTAAGAGACTGAATTTTTTGTGAAAGCTTACGGTGGCTTTCTAAAAATGCACGTTGTACTGTAAAGCTTTAACAGCTTGTATCTCATTTCAAAATAGATCTATTACATCTGTTATACCCACATTACGTTATGATTACATACATTTCAAAGAATTCATCCATCATTTTTCTCCATAAACCTTTGTGTCCTGGATGTGAGTTAATTTGGACTCCTGGATCGCAATCTGCCAACCTTAGGGCGCCCAAAGTGCCTACTAGCTGCCCTATCAAAACAATCATCAGCTGAAGGAGGTTATCGTTGGGCTGGGCTATCTGTCACCCGGCCACCGGCAGCCAGCGGGACACAAGGGCCATTTAATTAGGCCTACTGCTCCTCTCTGGTGTGAAAGACTCTCAGGCCCCTTTGATTCCCCGCTGCTCTCCCAGCAGGAAGTGGTTGGTGATAATTGACACAGGATTTCCTTGTTAACCAGCGGCAGACTCTGTGGATTAAAGTGACAGAGATCTCCACAAGAAAGTGGGGAGTAGATAAGGGGGAGGGAAGGAGGTGCAGTGAGGGGAGTGGTGGGGGCAGCAGCTATTTACTGCTCTTGAGAAACCAGGGAGGAAATAGCAATATCAGACTGGTGCGCGGTCCTGCCGCGAGATGTAGCTTGCACTTATCTTAGCCATTTCAGCTTGGCTGATCAAAGATTGGCTTTCCTTAAAATAACCTGGGCCCAAGGTTGAGTACATGCTTCCACGCCACGGGTTTTTTTGGCAAATTATCAGTCTTTTCCAATCCCCCCCTATAAAGCTGCATGGCTGTTTGTGGAGGACTAGAGAGATAATCTCATTTCATTTGTACAATTATACACTATCATGGAATAAAAGCACATTTGCAAATGACGTAATTTCCCGCTTTGTACCAAATGGGTCACAAGCCTTGACAAAAGCATTATCATGCAGACAGGAGAGGTACCCAGTCGGCTGTAGGGCAAAGATGGAGCTTTCAGAGGATGTAATCCACTTTATTTATTTCTAGATTTCCTTTCTGCTCATCCAGCTACTACACAGCTTACCAAAAGACATTTTACAAGTGCTCGTTGGAAGGTTTTAACATAGCTCCTCTAAAGATAAAAGAAGAAGGAGCTACTGCAGTCTTCACTTTCTGTGAGTCCTCATCAGCCTGCCTGTTACATTGTATGTAACATAGCACAATGCAGCTTTACATACACACTAGGGATGGCTTCTGCTTGTACGTCTTATAACCAAACAGTTTGTAAACTTGTAAACTATGTAACAGGTAATACTGGAAAGACTTGATAAATTAAGCTGCAAGTACATGCGTGCATGACATATTTAGTTGTACACCTGTCAAGAAACTCCACTTGTTAAATGCCCAAGCTGCCCAGAATGACCCAAACGTGGCGTAAAACCTTGTCTGGTCACTCTCAAGTGCTCACTGATAACTAAATGGGGTGATGGCAAGCTTTCAGCAGTAGGACTGGGTCAAAACCAGGTCCATCATATAAATCAAAGGAGAAATTCCATTCTCGCTTATCCCCCAGCCAATACATACATGCAGCTGTGGATATGTGAGAGGAGAAAAAAAAGGAAGCTGTTGCTTTATTACAGCAATAATGTCTTAGACAGTAATCCTCATTGTGATTATGGGTCAGACGATGATGATGGCGTTCACCAACATACCCAGTTTGTGTAGAATATTGTTTTATCTATCATAGCCTTTATAATAGCTCACAGTACACGTGCTAGAGGCGATAGTTAAAACGAGACAAACATGAACAACGCTTAAACTACAAGTTAGCCTGACAGCTAATGAATTAAATATGACTTGGCTTGAAGTGAGGCTTCATAGATCATGCTGGAATGTCTGTCTGAGCAGTCAGTGGTCTAAAGTCACACTAAGTTTGTATTATAATCAATGTATGGAAGAAGTACACAGATCCTATACTTAAATAAAAATAGAAATAATGCAGTCTAAAAAATACTGTGTTACAAGTGGAGGTCCTGAATTCAAAGTGTTATTTGTCATTTGCTGTCAGATGCCCTGGAATATGACGAAGAGTAAGTTAGGCCAAGTCAGGCTAACACCTGGTTTTTATTGTCTTGCTTTCTGTTCTGTTTTTAATCTATCCTACTTTAATCTTGTTTTTTTTGTATGTCTTCAAAAATTTCATATATATTTTCAATAGCATGGATTGCTTGTTTTTGAGCCTCATACTTAATCTTCTTTCCTTTCTTCTACTTGTCACTGATGTCTAGGTTTTTACAAAGAGTGAGTAAGAGTGGCCAAATGGGGAAGATTGTAATTTAATGGTTTTAGTGCCTCACATTGTTTTAACGTGATTTATTCAGTGCTCAGCAAGTTGGCACATTTCTAGTAGTGTCTTCAGCTTTTTTAGACAATGATACTTTTTTGATATTACAACAGAGTACTGTTTTTTGGGAACAATGCACACAACAGACATGAATAACTTCACAATATTATTCAGCTGCATTTCTGAAAACACTCAAAACCTCATGCAGAAGTCTCCCTTAAAGTGTTCCCTAGAAAGCTCCTAATCCAGAGTTGATTGTGGGATAAATATGTACATTGCTGATTGGCTAAGCACAAGCCTGGTGCAAAGTCCAGAGATGAGTCACACCACCTTTGAGGTGTTTAGATGCAATATTACACAAACATGCTGCACAGAAACTTCGCATCACTGTCCACACCTTCTTATCTGTGTTCCCTCATAGGTACTGTATCTTAACCATGCTGTAAGACTTCAATATGTGAGCATTAACACGCTTCAAGGTCCTTGATTTCTCTTCAGGAATTACTGTGTGGCAACCAGGAAGAGAAGCTGGAGATTTGCTCCCTTCAGTCTAAAGTAAATAGGATAGGCAGGGGAAGCAATCACATAACCAACACGTGCTCTGCTATCAAGAAAACACAGGAGTCTAGATTAAGATTTTGTCATAACCAAAATCATTGCTGTTTCATTTAATCTGCGAGCAGATAAACTCTTTAACCTTTTCCATCCCCTGATGGTCTTTGAATGATAAGTTCAAGTTCAAGTTGAATCGGGGGGTATTGAGCATGTCACCACTTCTGAAAAGTGGTCCTCCGAAACAATAAAATCTGTCCCTGTTGGCAAATGAGCCATGAGTATTGAAGTGGCACAGAGAAGTGTCAATGTGGCCTGAGCAAAGGCAGCGTGACACCATTCAGACAGAAGATTTAGCGAATGAAAAGAGAACAGACCGCTATAGCTAATCCACATTCACTGACCCAGTAGCAGGTGGTTTAGTATTTAGGACACTGACCCTCAGTTAATGTTTGTGGTCATCTTAGTGTTCACCTTTAGTGATGGGTGTTTAAAGTGTAGATATAGATAGAACATAGACTGTTAAATTAAAAGGTTAACCAGTAAAGACATAAATGAGTCAGTTCGTCTGACTACTACTACTTCTTTTTCGTTTTTTTTTGGTTTTAAACATTAATTAAAAAACCATTCATATTTGGAAATGAAAGACTGGCTGGTCAAACTCTCCAAAATAAAGAGTATTTTTCAGGAGCAGCCGTAACTGTATGATCTGTAACTTTATCTTTTCCTTTGTGCCACCTCACAGTTAGTTAGAGAAAGGGGTCAACTTCTCATCTTTGTGCAGCCTTACAGCCAGACATTGCGGGCTAATCTATAAGCGTCAGTCTTAACCTCATTATTAATATAAAAAGTGGGCTACTTTCCATAGCCTTTGTTACAGTGGAATATGTTTTACAGAGATACAGGGGGGAAAGCCCCAATTTCCTGCAGGGGTCTAGTATTATGTATGAACTGCTCCTCTGGGACGCAGGGGCTCACAGCGGAGGTTGTCAACTTTTCCTCAGGCTCATTTTGATGTGTCTCCACTTAGCTTTAAGTCCTTGTAAATAACATAAAATCCATATTATGTGTATTGAAATTGTTTGGTAGGTTAATACATCCTTCATTGTTTGTTTGTGTGTGTGTGTGTGTGTGTGTGTGTGTGTGTGTGTGTGTGTGTGTGTCTGTCCCATCCTAGTTCAGACTATGGATACAGCTATTTGCAGACATCATCATCCTTTGATTCACTTAGAAACAGCACAATGAGCCTCTGAAATTTCTACTGACCAACAGGAGATTAACAATGAATTTAAATCTTTTTCTCTCTATACCTCGGAGTCCAAATGTGACCCTTCATTAGTAAGTGGCTTTCTAAATAAACTACAAATTCCAATAATTGAAGCAAGCCACAAGGCCAGTCTTAATGAGCCTCTCTCCCTTGAAGACTTTACACATGCAATAAAAAGTATGCAAAGCTGTAAAACCCCTGGCCCTGATGGGCTTCCCTCTGAATTCTTTAAGGCTTTCTCTAAATTAATCTCCTCCGTATTACTTGATGCCTTTAACTCTTCCTCCTACCTTTCATCAGGCATCTATATCAGTTTTATTAAAGGAAGGTAAAGACCCTAGGGAGCCAGGTTCCTACCAACTCATTAGTCTTTTAAATGTGGATACCAGTTAATTTGCCATGATGCTTGCCACTCGACTGGAAAAAATTCTCCCATCAATCATACCGCCAGATCAGACTGGGTTTGTTAAAAACATCATTTTGTTTTCTACTCTCTAATATTCTATTCTACCTCAGGCGTCAACATGCAGTTTTGTATTTGTATATATTTCTGTATTTGTGTAGCACTTTAAGTTCTTATTTCTTTGGATGCTGAGAAGGCAATGAGACTTTTCTTTTTGCTGCTGTTGGAAGGTTTGGCCTTGGTGCTGACCAAATCCTTTCGATTTCCTATTTCCCCCTGCAATGGGGAACAAGACAGGACTGCCCCCTTTCCCAACTTTGTTCCTGTTATTTAACCTTTGGCTATTGGTCTGCGTTCCCTCAAGGGCTGTGGGGGAATTTATAGAGGAGAGGTTGAAACAGAAGACCTGCTTTTATATATAAGATATAATAAACTTGTATGAATCCATCCACAACTTGATGTCCGATTGTAAATTAAACTTTGTGAGCTGATCCCTATTGGCAAAAGGCTTTTATAGTCCCATTTGCCATTTACAACAACAACAAATTCATTTCAAGTGTGGCAATAACGAGAGGGATAGCCAACTTGTTTAAGGCAAACTTTAAGTTGCTATTTGGGCGTACTATTTATGAACTTGAGGTGGTCTCATCTCCCTTCACTTTGGCAGGCAGAATCAATGCTGTAAAAATTAATATCCTCCTAAAATATTCGGGGTCGTGTAATGTTCACACTCCTTTTGGGCTCAATCTGATAAGCATGCTGAAATTTAGAGCTGCGTCTGACCAAAGATTTTTTTAGTACACTTAACGACACCAACAGAAGCGGTAATGACTAAGACTTTTCCCACTGATTAACTATTAAGGGGCAGCACTACTGAACATCCCATTATCTGAGAAACTCGGATGCCTCTTTGTTTTTTCCAATGCGTCTCTCATTACTTTATGTTAAGAACAATCCCATAACTCTCTACTTTGTCACAGCAAGTGCCCTCCGTCCATCATAGATGACTCTTTTGGTATTTGGAATGTCAAAGGCAACATGAAGGCATTTTTATAGATTAAATATTCTCCCACTTTGAATAACTGCAAACCTAATTTGATTTACCACAATCCCAAACCTCTAGGTTGTTCCAGGTTCGTAGTTATATTAAAGCTAATAACGCCTTTCCCAATTTGCCTGATGGATTGATAGATTCGCCTTTCCCAATTTGATAGATAGATGATAGATTCTGAGATCTACACGTAGGGGTTTTTGTTGGTGGCTTTGGCAGCGTAGCGGTGGAGAAAACACCTGGAAGGGGTGCGTACAGCCTCAGTCTGTGCCCGGCACGGCCTCATTCAATTCAGGGTGCCGATCGTTGTCTTTTCTTCAAAGACAAACTCTCTGATTATTCCCAGATGGAGTGTCTACCTGTGACAGATGCACACTCTCACCTGCCTCTCGAGCAGACTCATCTGTCCACGTATTGGAGTTCAGTCTTCAAAACACTGTCAGATTTTTCAAAATGGTAATCTAGCCAGATCTCATGATATCCATTTTTGGCATAGTAGAAGAGAACAATAATAATCTTTCTGGAACTAAAGTCAAAATAACAACATTTATCCCTTTTTAGTACAGAGATTGATCCATCTCCACTGGAAGTGGCTGATGGAGGTGATGCAACATCTCAAACTTGAAATAGAGATTTACAATACGTGGCTCCTCTGACGACTTGGAGAGAATTTGGAAACCATTTATGGATGACATTAAAGCTAAGCTTAAACCCCCACCTCCCTGAATGTAACTCTAAATGGAGTAAGTCACAGTTATTTATTATCTTGTATCTTTTCCTGTATTTATTGCCCATCACAATGAGCTGTGGGCCTTTACTTTGTGCAGCTGTTTGTTTATATGTCTGCGTATGCTTTCCTTTTCCTTCATTGTTTTCTCTTTATATTGTTGTATGGCTGTTCTGTATATTCCAAAAAATTACAATGACTACAGTGGTTTATATTTAGGCTACATTATGTAGTAGTAATGATTACTGTATGTTTAGTCCTCAGTAAGAGACATGCATTTACAGTGCCACACTGTTCCTAAGAGGAGTCTTCATATGATCTTAGGGTCAAAACTAATGAGTTGCTGGGAAAGTTTGTTATGCATGTTAAATGGTCTGTACTTGTATAGCGCCTTTCTAGTCATTTCAACCACTCAAAGCGCTTTAAAACTACATTCTCAGTTACCCATTCACACAGGAGGAAGCGAAGTTTTTCAGGAGCAAATTGGGGTCTCGTCTCCTGCCAGAAGACACTGGAGGAGCTGGGGATCAAACCACCAATCTTCCATTTGATGGACGACACACTCTACCTCTTAGCCACAGCCACCCCAGTTCAGGTGAAGCACATGGAAAACAACATCACACCATTAACCACAGACATTGTTGTTTACCTAATCAACAGAGCTTCTGAGGGTTTGGCTGTTTGTAGCTAACATGGAATTTAGCATTTGCTATACATCTATAGTATCACTTTTATAGGTACCAGGCTTGCATGTGAAATCTTAAAATGACTTAATCAATTAGATTACTGGTTAAGACTGTCTCTGTAGTCTGTATAGCACTGGCCTTGACAAACACTTAAATTTAAATTTAAGCTTATATTTTTTATTATACCATTTATTCAACTCAATTTATGTACCATTTATTGTACCTCAATTCAGGTTTGCATTAACTTTATATTGCCTTTAGTCATATCTAGATTAAAATTCTGAAACTGTCCAATCTTAACATGATTGTAGATGACTATATTATATTATAGACAACTGCAGAGAAAACAAACAAGACAAATTTTAAAAAGTCAACAGTGTGGCACAGACTTTAGAGGACAGGGAGGAAACGAGTTGAAGGGAGGAGAAAGGCATGACCTCTCTTGGCCACGCCACCTTGGCCAAAAGATTAACCAAACAACGGCCACTTGCCACTGACAAACACTCAGGAAATCAGAACCACATGCTTGAAGGGAGGTGTACTGAGGTGCTTATTTGTTTTTGCTAAATTAATGGGGGCTAATTGATAATGTCATTACATCACAGGAGGGGCACGGGGAAGGGCAGGGGTAAAAATCAAGGAATGCTGCCCATCAATCCTCTTTGAATACCACAGATGCTGGGCTCAGTCTACCCAGAAGATTAAGATCTTTTCAGTTAACCAGGAGCAGACCAGGGTCTAACCCACACGGACACTGCAGTTTCAGGTCTTTTATAGGCCTTTCATAGGTGTTCAGACCTAAAGTGGTAATCACATATCATTTACCACAGCATAAACAACAGAATAAGCTACCCAGAAACAGCATATTTATCTAATAAGAAATATTTTCTGAACATCTGAGAAGAGTTTTTTTGGCAATGTTTGAACGTTGCCTGCTGCCAGAATACTAAAATGGCAGTTGTTTTGTTTTTTTAATCACCTATTACACTGAAATCAAGATGGAAACAAGAAGAATTTATCACCAGCTTGGTGCTTAATTTAGTCTGGGATCAGATGTTTTACTACTTTAATAACAGAGTAAAACTAAAAGTAATGCACAGTATATCAGCCTTAGACATGAAAATAGAAACTTGTGGGACCAAGTGACAAAATGAATTTACTACCGTAAGAAGAAAACCCCATAAAGATACAACAATTAATGTCACATCTTATAATAGTGTGTATAAACGATATTTATTTAATAGAGATATACAGAAACTTACAGATACAGCATGAGACAGTTAACTCCTCTGTCAACAAGAGATGTCAAACATCATCAGGGTTAACAACATGTCAAAGAAAATTGCTCATGACAAGCTACGCCTGTTATATATTGAGCAGTTAAAAGGATGGACAAATTTTGTCATGATTAATATTTTGAAAATGTTACTTTGATCATTTCAAATCTGCAAAGCTCGCAATTAAAGAAAAAAAACTCCTCGTGGTCAATAATTCAGCATTGGACTGGACAGAAGGTCTGTATCTGCTTACAATCAACACCACTATATGCACAAGTGATTTAGGAGACAGCAAGAGCAAGGGGGTGGGGTGGTGTTGAGGGGTGGGGGTTGGGGGGGTGGGGGGTTAGAGGAGGAAAACAAGTTCATCACACTTCCATACTTGCATATCACTCCCCAAAGACCTGTCAATGAAGACAGTGGAGAAATGAGTGGGCCTCATCCTCTCCGCAAAAAGTTATTAGATAAAGCCCAAGGGTGAACATGTCATTTACAATTCTTACCCTAAGACCCTTGACCTCAAACTCTCTGGGGTCACTTCCTCATTTCAAACAGTTTGCATTACTCTGGTGCTCACCAAGCACAAGTTTCATGCTTTCTCCCAAATAGCATAAGCTGATTTTGTGCATGTATCTATGTAGGTTGCAGGGGTGGTGTGATGGCAAATGATTACAAATGTCTCCGTTGTAGCATAATTGGATCAAGCTGACTCAGAGCTTATTGAACAAGATCTTGGTTGTTTCAAAGCAGATGGATTAACAATTAAATTTGTTTGGTAATTCCGTGGAAAACACCTTGAACAGAAAATAAGACGCATTAACTTGAATAAATTACTTTCTTCCCACAGGGAATATCATTAGCGGGGAATTCCTTCTTATAGCCTCCCAAAAGACTTTGTCTTACTTTTCATCTTTTAAATGGGGGAAAATGTCGACACAGTGAGTGTCATCTCTTTCATGATGCCTCGCATGTCACAGTTTGTATTTGCATAGCGCTAATCTGTTTTACAGTAAATGCTCTGGAGCCGTAACCTCTTGTTTTGGAGGAGCTACATCCTAATAAAAGGTCACTCAAATAGCTTTCACAGCTATTTGAGTGAATTTAAAGACTTGTCGATGACCGCTTTTTAGATTATTATAATAATACTTCATATGACACTGTCAACTGCAGTGATCTGTGTCTTCTAACATCAGACAACCCACATTTTGGAAGTGCGAGGACATAAAATTTGGCCAGAAATGTGTATAAATCATGGTTCTCCTTTGCAAAAAAAAAAATCTGTTTATAATGAAAATGAATAAAAAACTGAAAAAGCTCAGCAAAGATGATTAAAATGTAGAGCTGATGTGGGCCCTATTTTGATTAAATTGTTAATCTATGATGAGTAACAGGCAGCAGTGATATATAGTACTTCATAATGTGAGAGTAGTTGGCAAGCTGAATAAGTAGCACTACTGAATTATATCAGTGTCTGTTCCGTATTCTGAGAAACACTATCCTAAAATCTACAGCGCTATCCAAGTTACCAACACTGTGCTTATTATTCATGTAATCATATATTTTTAGTCAGTCCTATCAAAACTGTTGGAAAATATTTAATTTTAAGCTGAATTAGCCAAAGCTAAAGATTCCTCTATCAGCTCTTGAGAGTGAAGTCAAACCAACTGAGAGCAATATTCCTGCCAGTGTTTTGGTATGTTGTGTTTAAGAGGACTAAGGTTATTAGAAATATATGCTGTGGTTGAAGCTGCTGTACCTGTGTACGAGCAGTACTTTTCACATTAAAATCAACTGCCAAGCCATTAAACTGTAGAGCTTCCCAACTTTGACTTGGCCTCTGATTCACCAACTGCCCAAAGATAAGCCTTCGCTCAATAGAGCCAAGCCAGCAGTTAGCATATTAGCTTGACAGAGGAAAATAATTTGTCAAAACCTTATTTTAAAGCACTATGAATGTCATCCTATGTTGCTGCTCTTAATTGAAATGTAGTTGGCCAAGCAAGGAAATATATGGGCACACATGGATGGTGTTGGCAGAATGTTTTATGATGACGGTAACCACACATGGTTAATATTAGCATCCTCCTTACTGTATACTTTACATTCCTCACGTCAGTTTTAGTTAGATTTATCCAAGAGAGGTTAGCAGTAGATAAAAAAAAAGTTTTATGTTTTAGCAAATCAGAGATGTTCTGATAAGTGGAGGGAGATAAACATGTAAAATATTTTTACAAATTATTTAGGTGCGAGGTCATTTCTGAGATAATTGTAAGCATTGCAATAATGTTGTGATCATGATTTACCTCGAGCCACTTGAGGTTTGTCATCTGCAAATGATTCAGGCGGAGGGGCTAAGCCATTGCATGTGGCTGAGGTCTTCAGAGAACCTTATTCAGAGAAGCTGGTTGGAAGCTTCGGCAGCGGAAATAATTTACATTGTGTGCGCTCATCTTTAGTGGACTTCTCTGTCATACCAGTTAAACTTTTGTGTAATTGTTTAACTGAATCAAGCCTGTTAATCGCTAGGTTTGAATATCTGAATGTAAAGATTGACATTGTTTCTTTGTGAAGCTACTTTGCTGATGCTTTGGCTTGTTTTAAACAACATAATCTGTATCAATCAATCTATATTCTTTACTAAAACTAAGGGTTGAAATCAGTTTGTCCCCTCCCCCCTTCATGAACCTTGCCACAACCCCGAGCTCCTGAACCCACTTGTACATTTTAGGCCTCGATAATAAACCAACATCTGCAGAACTTACAAGTGCTTTACCAGAGTTAATTGAGTAAATTGAAGCAAGCTGCAGAGCAGTGCTGATCTATGATCCCCTGTTGAGGGCCCAGAAGGGAGACAACAGATTTACTGCAAGGACAGTGGGCGGCCTTTTGTTCAGGCCCTGGTTCATGGGAAGTTTGAGGTCAGTTGGGATTAAAATATCTCAGGGAACAAATGGAGTAATTCAACTGCAATATAAGGAGCGCTCTGCCAGTTTTTACCAAGGATCCAGGTGTGATTTATTTGATTTAAGCCCCATGTCCCCTTTTCATCTTTTTTTTTTTACCCCATTGCTATTATTTGGGATTTATAGATAACATGAAGATTGGCCCTTTTTAACAAGCCCTTTAGTTCTGGTTGACATAACCAAGAGAGAGGGAGTTATGCACATGAACACAAACAAATACCAAGGGAGAAATATCTTATTTTTCTCTTTAGGGGCAATTCTGCTTTCCCTGATTGTAGTGGTCTTTACATAACTATGTCATACTATACAGATTAATGAAAACTCCAGATGCAGATTGAGGATGCTAGTAGGGTACACACTAGTGTCCTGTCACGCATCAAGACTCTTCGTTCATATCTCCTGTCCATATTGCCTGTCAGTAGACTGTGTAGTCAAAAGGACTAATGCTGTTGTACATCATTCCTACTGGGCAGAGGGAGGAGTAGCATTGCTAGCAAGTTAGCTATACCCGGCAAAAAAACCCAAATGATCCAGGAGCTATGGTAAGAGGAAAGGAAATATGTTAAGTAAGCATGCATATCAGATTAATTTGTAAGGGGGCATAACAATTTTAGTTACCAGGGTCAAGAGTTTGATCCTTAGCCTGGTTTTCTCCCGAAGGAAAGAGCCAGGTGGCGAAGGTGGTCCTTTCATACGGTGATTGTGTTAAATTGAGCATTAAAGGGAACCTCTCAAGGGCCCTGTAAAATGCGAGCAAGGAGATGTGACTGACATTGATAGCACCAGAAGGACTGAGAGTGATATTCAGTGTACAGAAACCTGTCCAGTACCCCTTAATGTTTATTTTACTGCACACGTTTTTATTGATGTGTGGGTTTTAGTCAACCACTTGCTACTTTTAGTTTTCGGCCTTTTCCAGAGATGTTTATTGGCTAGAAAGGTTGTTAAAGAAACCTAACACTGAAAATCCATTTAAATGTAGGATAATTCAACATTTAGCTATAAACCGACACCAGTTATGATTGAGATAATTGTAGTTTCTTTTTGTCTATGCCTTTGGTTGGACTGGCTAACAGAGTTTTCAGAGTGGGAGGCAGCCATGTGACTTGGAAGAAAACAAAGGCGAGAGGATTTAAATGTGGATTTGAGTCTTGAACAATGGAGTGATGGAGCAAATATGCCTTGATGGCTCAGAAGGCCTCTACCGTGTAACAAAGAGAGCTGCTACTGATTTCAGTTCAGCCGGCATCTTCTTTATAGTGCAACCACCAAAGAAGAACAACACAGCAACTCAATATAGAGAAATAGTGCCATCCCAGTATATTTCCCCTATGTGTGTAGTACGAGAACACTGTGCCTGACAGTAACTATCACTGTTATGAAGTCTTATTCAGCAGCTATTATACATGCTTGCTGTTGTTTGAAGTATTATGCTACAGCTCTGTAAGATTAACAAAGTGGCTAATCAAGCACTTCAAAAACTTGAAGCCAGCCACGGGCAATCAAGATGTTTCACTTTTGGGGAGCTGTAATCCTGCTGTGTATGCACACGGCAGAATAGAAGGGTAATATACAACAGAGAGCAGACGGGCAAAACTTAAATCAAATATCTGTAGCAGAGGGCAAAGAGCTAGTCCCCCGAAACAGATCATCATCCCTTGATTGGAAGCAAAGAGTGCAAGAGACTTGTGTCTGTGCTACAAAGCAACACAACAAACTTATTCAACCACTTGAAAAAAATACCACAAACTGCAGTAAAATAATTGCACGAAGGCCAGGAAGAGTAATGGTTACTAAAGTTGCTAATACTACCTCATTGTCCAGCGTCAACTCAGACATTTATTGCCGCGACTCTGTACAGCGACTCATCAAAGCAATTTAATTATGGGTTAAAAGATTTTGTAATACTTTATTCATATTTTGCCAAAGAGAGATACACTGTGATTAAGGACCAGTCTTATTCTGATGTTGAACATTTGCACATTTCTACTGCAGGAATGTAGCACAACATGCGATTGAAAGCACTGTTGTGTTACTCAATATTGGTCAGAACAATTCTGATTACCATTTTGGCCCTAATCATGCAGCTCTAGCAGACACTCTTCCTCTGCATGAGGTCATAAGCTGTCTGGCAACGGTGTGATCACGTTTTATGCTGTTGGCTTCCTGCTTGGTTGGACCAGGTCAACCATACATGAACAGTGCACCTGTGCAGTAGTGACATCCTTTGTCATTACTGCATAGTTGTATTGTTTTTAATTGCGTGCTACTTTGATAAGTATCATATGTTTGTTACCGTATTTAATGTTATATATCGGAATAGTGGTTACTGAATCGATCGTTGTGATTTAAAAAAAAAAAAGCACAACATAACTCACAGAACACTGGGTAACCTGCAGACTGGAAGTGTGGATCTCCATGTTTTTGCGCTTGCAACTGGCCACATTTCCTTCCAGGAGAAGCTCCTCTGAACTCTCCGCTCCCCCAAACTTTTCAGTATCTCATAGTAGGGAACGCCCTTATTATCCAAATTGTTTCAGTCCCTACCACACCCACAAAAGTATGATAATGGATTCATCCCAATCCCATCCTGTTACCATGTCCGCTTTGGATGCGCCACACATATACAGCACTTTGCACAGCGCACTTGACTGCACTTTGCACCTTCCGTCCATTTGATTCAGTTCAAGCTGTGCTCAGCCAGAGCAGAGAGGTGGCAGGATCAACATTTCTTTACGATTACATATGTTTGATGGTCATAGAGCCGGACTTTATTTCTTCATTTTGCTGGACTCCAAACTTTAATTCACTGTGTTCACTGTGAATAAGACTGCAGAATAAGCTAATATCAGTTGTTATATTCCTAGAAAAAAAACATCCACAGCTATGTAGCAGACATTCAAGTGTGTTGGGCAATAATGTTAGTGTATTGCTGCAAACAGGATGCAAACTTGCATGTGTAACCCCAGCTGTCTGTAACGGGGACATCCTCAGTCTGCTGTTGTTATTGCACACACTCACAGGGACTGCAATGCACAAATAGCCTTAGCTGGTGGGGCAGATTGCCCTGCGGCATTTCCTAAGCACATTTCCCAGCGAAGCATCTGCTGATTCTTGGCTGTGTCTTTAATGTGTGTAATAATGTCTGTTAACGGTTCCCAGCTCCAGGTGAGCATTCACAGGTGAGGGTAGTTAATGTGTGACTGCCAGGGGTTCATCCATTAAAGCCCTCATCGTGGATCATGTCGTCACAGCATTTAGTCAGCATACGTTTGGCTGTTGCTTCTGACCTGCCATGTGAATTGTCCAAATCATCTGAACCAGACAATCACCTCACTGGTTCTAATTAAAGGATCATGTAAAATATAAACAGTTGTTTAATTTGTTGGAAATATTTCTTATTTCTCCCATGAAAGTTCACAGAACTCAGATAAGGAATAAAAGCCAACAGATTTATCTAATACATAATAATCAAATTACAGTTGCGAGAGAATTACTCTAATTGCTTCTCTTCTCTCCCCTTTGGACACACACACACACACACACACACACACACACACTCACACACACATTCACACCCAGACAATCCCATCTGTCTAATAAGGACATTCACAAGCAAAAATTAAAACATATGCTATCATCACTGAGGATGATTAAACATTTAGGCCAAGTCTGGCTTCTTTCCCAACTTGAATTTATAACCAGATCTTTTTCATGTTTCTTGTTGAAGCACACAAGTCTCATTATCTTGCCCAAAAATACAAAGGCTATATTCCCTTTGCCAATAAATTTCTTCATGATTGGACGCAAAAGATAATTAGCCGTGTTGTATCAATAGGCTTGCCAGCCACCCCATCTCTTGAAACCTTTCACGCCCAGACGTAGCCAACAATTGGCTCCATGCCTCCCTCATTCACATACAGTCGAGTCAGTGAGCAACTGCATGAGGGTTTCACAATGGGAAGGGGAGGGGGTGACACACACAGAGCAAACCAGGCCGAGAGAGAGTAAGGGAGGAAAGGTGGGAGGGTAAAAAGGGAGGGAGAAAGAAATAGCGGGCCAAACTCGTTTTCCGCTTGATGGGTTAGCTGCAGAGAATGCGCCTTTACTAGGTAAATGATTAAGGGGGGTGGGAGGGGACCTATGCTGCTCTGCTATTATGTACTTCAAAGGTCTCCAAAGGCAGGTTAAATGAAAAGCAAATGTGTTGCCCTGCTGCTCAAATACCTCAAATGTTTTAGCAGGTGCAAGCAATGAAGAGGTGGGCAGTGACAGCAGCGTGCTGCACCTTGCTTGGGAATCGTGGATCCTCCTGTTTTGAGGAGACAGATAGTGTCCGAGGAGTGGGACAGGGTTAGACAGGTCCAGCATGAGGGAGGTTGGGCTCTGCTCAACGTTCTCACCACTCTGACCTTCATCTGACACAGAGGTGAAAAAGCAATTGGGTGCAACTGACGTAGAAGAGATGTTGGAGATCTCTTAATAAATCTTTAACAATGAGCCACAAATATGTAGTTTCATTTTTTAAAAAGCTCAGCTATTTCCTCAAACAGCTGGACACTGTAGGTTTTAACAGCCATATTTCTAACAGGAATAAATAGTGCATTTGTTTGGGATGGGCAGGGTTGCTGTGGTAGTCGCCGTTACTGGTATTACACAGTGTGCAGGGAATACACCAGTTGCCCAGCACTGCCACTGTGATTTTCTTTCTTTCTTTTTAATAGAAATAAACATTTAGTTCATTTTTGCGTATCAGCACCCATGTTTAAAACTCAAATTAAAACCTCTAATTTGTAAAATGCTAAGCATGTTATCAATACAATTACAATTATAAAGTGAAAGTGTCTGCTACGTACAGCAGAGTTGCAGCACAGAGTAGCACAAGTCACAGAGTAAAGACAGTTGACCGAGGCAATGGCAGAGATTATGGAAAAGCAAAAGCACTTATTCAGTTTGTCAGATTTAAGGAAAATATCTATGTAAAAGATCAAAGTGAGTGCTCTACAGATATTGAGTAACATCTTCAAATGTCTCCTCTTGTAAAATGTCAGGTGTAATCCATGAGACCGGTGCTAATGAGTTAATTAACTGGTGGGAAAATCTCCTCCTTATGGCATCCCTAAATACACATTTAGTGTTTTATTGAGTATTTACAGCAGCAGGACTGGCTCGTGTGTTCATCATAATGAACGTGACTTATCAATGTGTTTTTGGACAAGAATGGTGCAGAATAGATATGATATCAGGCATTGGCTTCACAGACAACACGGTTGTAGGATCACTTCATTGTTAGTTTTGGTCTATCCATTGGATTTATTGATTAAAACAAATAAATATAGAATATCAGCAGCCTTATCCTTGAAGTTGGATGAGCCTTGTAGTGGGTTTGTTGACATCCAAACACCATATTGATTACCTATAGTCTGACTAAGACAGTATTGTTGTTGAGCTTAACAAGACTCAATAAAAGACACTTGTAATAATTGAGTGAAGTAGCCACCCGTGATTTAGTAACATGAGCTTCATCACCAACGAATGCGTTAAACACAACTTGATGAGACTTTAAGAGATGTGATAAAGGTTGATACATATGCAATGATCTCTAATGATGCTAATAAGCAACATCATACCTCACACAGATTTTTAAGTCCTACTGTACTGCCTTTCATGCCTTAATAGCTGTAATCTTGTGTATGCATGTAAATGAAGTCCCTGTTGCGGATGCTCCAAATGAATCAACTCACTCTCGGCTCACCTGTTCAATATCAGCAAGGTCCATTACATAATCACAGCGCAGTGATTACAGGTCTCCTACTGGCAGAGCAATTACCTCGGCTCGGTCATTATCACCTCATAACATCATCTGCTCTCTACATATCAGCACAGACAACATAGCTGTATATTATTCAGTGTTGGGTCACAGAGCGCGTCTGTTGCACTAATGCAGTATAATTTGTTCATTAGAATAAGTGTGAATGTAATAGGTGTACTCACTGATAGCACATTTGTGATACTTGTTATTCTCACGTGTTTGGGTGCAGATGTTTGCAAAAGATGGCACAAAACAGATTGCTGCTGAAGGTTCACACGAAGAAGTTGCAATCACTTTGAGAAACCGAAAGTCAAATTCAATTCACTTTGATGGTAGGATATGTTTTGATAGAGCTCTACAAAATCTGTTATTGAATAAAACAGATATTTTATAATGGGTATTCCTTCATTTGTTTGACATCTTGCTGTCTGAGATTTAAATTAAATGAGTATTTTGAGGTATAGTTACTTACATACAAATACAGGATATTGAATATATTGAAATTTCATGTGCTATTTTTTGCTAAGTAAAGGATCTCCCTATTTTTTCCATCACTGCACATTTGCAGCTGGCACTTAGCTGCACAGAAATGGGAAAATGAATTTTGAAAAGTAAGAAACAACTTGGCTTTGAGAATGATTTTAGTATCAGTTATAAACTTGTATTTATGCATTAGAGGATCCTGTCGCAGAGCTCGTTGAGTGTGTCAGCTCACGGTATGAGGATGAATCTTCCCCAGTTTCTTTCACATTGTACATTTACTCATGTCTAACATGTGTGTCACTGCAAACATGTTTAAAGACAAATACATTTTTCTGGTTTCCTCTAAGCCTTTGGTAGGACAAACTTTATGGATTTCTACTCATAATATGATGAATGCAAAAAATGATGAATCCTGGGTCTTGCTTTGCTTAGTTTGTACTGTCTCTTAGTCTAGAATCATTTGTAAACCCATATCCAAGGAGTACAGGTGTTGATTAATCCTCTCAACATTTTCCTGAGACATTCTTTCATTCATATTGACATTCTTGAGGCTGCCTGGCGAGCGGTGGGGAAATGAAAGCGCTGCCATGGTATTTTGGAAGCCCCTCAGAAGTCAGACTTACACGGGCTAGCTGCTGTGATGGCCTACATTATGGAGTTTATGGCCTGTGGGGGTCTGCTCCCGTTAGCCCGACAGGACTCCGGGAAAATGCCCGTCCTTGAAGGGTTCACCACATGCCAGAATCCTCAGTTCCAGTTTACTCCAGACAGATATTGCAGTAAACCGCTGTTCTAGCTATATCCATGAATGTAATGGGCTATTTAAATATGGTCTCACCCAGTAAAAGTGCAGTAAGGAATAAATACATTATGAGCCTGAGCTATCATAATTTTCACTATAACAGTTTTTTCATATTCAACATCAGAGTACTCTAAAAGTCAACCCTGACTTGACCCAGACAGTATAACCACAGCTCACCCACTCCTTTCACCCTCAGGGCCGGACACAAATACAGTGGCTGCCCCCGCCGCCTGCCCTGGCGGAGAGGGGTGGTTTTATTGTGGTTATGTTCTCTAGCAGAGCAGTAATGAGTCACATTGCTCTGTGCTGCAGCCCTGACATGGTGTAACTGTGTTACACTGTGGCTGACTCCACACACGGCCAAGAAAAGAATTTCATGGTGGTGGTTCAGCCGCAGATAAAGGCTTTCCCTTCATTAAGAAAATAAATAAACAAGGGAAGAAAATTATATGTCAACACTTTATTGACATAACACTTTTTTTCCGCCCTTGACTCATTACCGATTCCCCAGCTGCGTTGTCTCCAAAGTGTCAGATGGAGAACTGCTCACAAACTAATTTAAAAGTTCAGTCACGTACAGTAGTAGCAGTTCGTACTTTGATGAACTCCTGGCACATCACAGTTAGTAATACAAGCAGACACACACACACACACACACACACATATACACATATAGTATGTTAGCGTACAGAACCAATACATGACTGTTAAAAAAAAAAGGCCCAAAAAATTTGTGCATTGCAGTTTAAATGTTGAATAAACACATCGCACTGTGCAGCTGGATTGTTTTTGAAAATTTTGAGAGTGATTGATGCTGTTTCGTCCCTGAGAAAATTGCATGCAGTTTAGAGAGTATAGTTTGGGGGTGGAATATTATGCAAAGAGGCATCCCTACCAAAGGGTTTTTTTAGGGTCAGGTTGAGCACTTACTGATGGAGCAGTGAGAGGAATCTTGGCTTCTGCAGTTATCTGGTGTGTGGAGTGTGGGGTACTTTCCTCCCTCGTTCCTCCATTTCTTCTCTATCTCTGGCACCAAACTTATCAAAATAATGTGCAGTAAGATCATTTTTGGCTTGCGCCTGACAAACTGATATAAATTTCAATCTGACTCTGACAGAAGTTTTCATTTTGCCAAGAGTGCAAAAAGAGACGCGTATGTGTGTGTGTGTGTGTGTGTGTGTGTGTGTTGGGAATTGTAGTGTGCACGTCTTGTGAACAAGTTAAAATGTGACCAAAGGAGAAGAGGAGTTGGCCAGGAAAGGTTGTGTTTTCAAACAACATCCAGGATGAACAAACCTTTTCATTTACGAGTAAATCAGTAAACCACAAATTCTTTCACGTCTTACACAGCGTTTGAGCCAAAGCACTGCCTCTGTTCTCCACTTGAGAGTCAGTTTAATAACTCTATTATTATTCCTCGGGATCATTATCATTATTATTATTACTACCACCTGTTGGGAGCCTCTCCAGTTCAGCTTAGAAACTAGTGTGAAATTATTCAGCAACTTGAATACAAGTCCCCTCTGATATGATGCAGCTTTCCGTGAGGTGTCCACTGTGCTGCTCCAAGTCGCAGGAAGAGACAGCGAGGTGGCAACCCTGCACTGGCTGGGACGCCACTCAACAGTGTGCCATCGGCACCCCGGTCCAGTTTGGCACCGGCTTCAGGAACAGGAATCTTGCACCCTCATTACACCTCAGCCACTCTAATTACAACCTGCTCAAGAGCTGTTATCCTACACCTCACAGTGACAATGACAGCGCCTCCTCTTAGAGGCCTGGCCGGTTTTCTGTACTGAGGAGCAACACAACACCCTTGTAAATAAATGACGGTCCTGCTGGAAAGAGCATGTAACATGTACCAATTACTAAGTAAAACCTGTGATCTGTTGGAGGCAAACATCTGCCTGTTTTTTGTTTTTGTTTTTTTCTTAGAATTAAATTCTGCTTTCTCGTTTTGATGATGATGATGGTGTAGACGGTTTAATGTATTCAACTCAACGATGATGAAACCGAGCAGAATTCTTTCTGGCCCTTTGCTCGGTTTCATGGAGGAGAAATCCATTTACAAAACAGGCAGTGAATTCGGCTATGAATGTGTTCCATGGTGTCCTATCACACACACATTATTGTTTGAGATCCTGTGTTATGCTGACAAATCCTCTCGTGGCAGCAATCACCTAAGCGTCTTCCATGAAAGGGATGTACATATTCCTCCACTTATTTCAGAATTTATTGTGTTCATCACTAATCCAAAGATGGGTTCCTCATGTAATACCCGCCATCTAATCATTCTTAGTACTCCAAGGGCTTGTTAGACTAGATCCTTCAGACTGTAATTGTTTTGTCAATTGATCCTTCAGAAAAGCAGAGATAGATTAGAGAGCAGGAGACGCAGGAACATTATTTTGAAACATAAAAAAATCCACACCAGTACTATTATTTTAAGTGTATAAAATTCCTCCAAATTAAAATCTGCTGAAACATGAAAAATTGTACATTCAGGGATAGAATATTCATCTATGTGAACACCTTGCTGGTTCTTTTTGAATACAGCGTGCACATTGTTTGGATAAACAGCCTGACTTTTGAGCTGTGTGACAGCGAATAGTGGCTGCCTACTGTATGTCCTCGCTGAACCTAAACATATTACACAGCATAATGTTTTTATAAAAGTCCATATTAGGCCGCGGAGATCTTAAACGGTTTATGACGACCATTTAGCATCATGAGAGCGGAGCTTAACATGGCCATGTCAAGATAACATGCAAGCATCCGTGTTGTTTTCACTGGCTGTCAGCATAGATTTTACAGTGGCTGCGGGGAAAAGGGGCATATGTGCTTAAGACGCTCCTGCAAGGGCTGTCACTGCAGGAGACCAGGGACGGGGGACAGGGAGGCGCAAAAATAGAACAAGAGAGACAGAGAGCTCTCCTGTCCAAAAAGATGATGAGGAAGAATGGAGCACAGTGGATAATTTGACTGGAGTAGGGGGATAATATGGGAACAGTATTTTATTTGAAACGGCAGATCTTCTCCTCAGCCGAGCCCCATTCAGTCGTCTGTGCTGCTCTCAAAAGGAGAGCCTGGGCGAGAATAGCGCTGCAGAAACTAGGTGGAGCTATTGCTTACATCTGCGTCCACTGCTTTGGAATCAGGGCCAAGAGAGGGGAGGGGAGAAGACAATGTTTAAGAAATGAATGCAGTGCAGGGCTGGGTCACAGCCTGGAATAAGACCTCAGGGGTATAAGAAGAGGAGTAGTACTGTGAACTGTGCACCTGTCACACAGGATCTAGAGGGTCTCAGACTTAAAGTACAGCTTTAGGCCTGCTTGTTACATCGGAGGAGGGCGAAATATGAGGAAATGTCTGCGCGGTTCATTCTTTATCGAATTGGTGCTCCCCTACACCCCTAAAGATGACACCCAACAGAAATTAATCTATAGGGAGATTGTGTTGCAGTAATGCTGAGTTGAAATGTGCAGACTAAATTACTCTTTGGCTCTTTTGGCTATCTCCCCCATCACCCATGCATCATAAAAGCAGGGGTTTAGTGTGAGATGAATAATCTCGCTCCAGCATGCCTCTCTTCTGCTGCCTCCCCTCACGCCATAATCGTCAGAAGGCAAGCCAGCTTAGTCAACCCTGTGCTACGGGCCAGGATAATAATTGCTGTATTAATTGGTGTTGTCCAGGCTAGACAGAATATAAGAGATCCCACTGGGGCTAATAATTAATGTTTTTTTACCCTCTCTTTTCTCCTCCTGCTCTACCTCCACCACCACAAGCAACCACCCACACACACACACGCACACACAAACACACACGCACACACACACACACACTCCCTCCCTGCCTCCATTTACTGTATCATTAAGAAAGCACTTCAGTACGCCCACCAATCTGAGTAGCAGGATGATGACGTCTCACAAGAGTATTTTTAGATAAGGCAGTGGACAACAGCCCTATCGCCTGTGTTGATTATGTTTATTTAGCGTCTTTAATCTCTCGCTGCTAAAAGATACGGGTATCATGTATGCCTGGCTGTCCACAGTGGATTGTGAGGATGAAGGGTCGTGTTAAGGCCTGATATAGAAGCCCAGGCTAAACTAAATTATGCCGGCTTGATGGGAGCATGATGGCAGTCCAGTCAGATAGAAAGAAATAATGCCAGGAAGTGTGAAACCTCACCCAAATGAACAAGTAGGTACACAGGTTTGTACAGTGAGTGTGTGTGAGTGTGTAGGTGTGCACTATATTTTACTGGTCTTTGTTCTCCTAACCAGATGGCTGCTGTACTACTGCCCCTCCTGGTGTGAACCTGCTTTAAGTTCCTTGTCGAAACCTGGTGAGTCAGTCTGCGCGAGTGATTGCCAAAGAGGAGAACAGCGTTTTATGAAAGGCACACAGGAGCTCATGGCAGTTTTACGCAGCCCTCCACCTTCAGGAAACAGATAATTACAGGCTGCATTATGTGCTGTAGTATCATGTCAGAAAGTATAGTGGCTGCACAGGATTGCTGAATGCACTATTACAGCATGTGTTCCAATTGTAAAACGATGATTATACTCTATGATCCCTTTAATGACAGATATGGGGATTTTTTTTTTTGCTCAGCTGGTATTTAGCACATATCTCAGTGTGGTGCTTTAAACACATCTCACAATTTAAGGGGGAAGGAGCAAAAATTTGGAACTAGTTAAGAGAAAATGGCCTAATAGGAATCTCACTGGGTTATTTTCAAATATAAGCCCAACCGCACACTAACTTACAGATCTGTCACAGCTTTAATTTTGTGACCTCCCATGGTGTTCTTTTTCTTTCTCTCCCTCTTTTCCTTTCTTTCTCTCTTTGCTTCCAGGATAAAAAAGAAATTATTGACGAAATAACCGGTTCTGTTTTGGGGGCTGATTGAAGGTCATTCAAACATGAGTACCTGTGTGGTGGAGATTAGGCAGTTTGGTATTAACAGGCTTCATTTCAAGTCATTTAAGGTCATATCTGTCATGTCACAGAGACTGTCGCCTAAACGTCCTCTCTGTTGTCCTCACCCAAGTCTATTTACTGTATGCCTTAATTGTAGCCACAGCTTTAATAAGGCCCAAACCAAGTGCAAAAACAACTCCTCTGTAACAACGTGCAGGGGGAATTGGCCGAGGCACAGCTTGGCTCTGCACACGGGCAGGGAATTAGGACCATGTAGGTCCTACTTTGTTAACAGCCCTGACAGGGTTATTTGACCATCTGCTTTAATTACAGGTACTAACACACTCACAAGCTAATGCCTAAGTGTCACCCGTGCGAAGGTGCAAATTAGTTTCCACTTGAGGAACCAGGGTGTACCACAAATCAAACTAACGACATCGGTTGGCCTTAGGCATCAACCACAATCAACTAAAGTGCCTGTGCTAACCAATTTCATCACTGCTCTAGTCTTTTAATCTTAGGAGCCAATTTAATGGAAATATAATTCCCTAAATAAAAGATGTGTTTTTCTTATTTTTTCTCTCTCAAAACATTTACATTTGCACCCTGTCGCTCATCCTGTGAAAATTTATGTTGCATGAGACATGACGCTGCTGCATTACATGTGTACACATGTAGAAGGACAGAATGTTGCCACCATGGTTGGTGTTTCAAAGGCAAAGGTTTATGAAGCCTGCAGGGCAAATTAAACAGCTGCATTCCCGACATGCCTTGTTCTGCACGACACTGGCAGTTAACTTAATGGGAGCTTTGGATTTGATTGAGTTCCCAGATTTTAGTAGGACTCAATCAGTTTCCTGATTTCATTTGAACTTGGTCAGACTGTTAAGCCTGACTGCAACTGTCAGCCCCATAATGCACCTCTCTACTCCAACCGCTTTGCCTCCTCAACATCTGCAGCAGGCCAGCACCTCTGCAGAGGGCATGACACAGGGGAAACCTACAGTATTACTTTTCACTTTTCACCCGTGCTCACCTCTGACTCATGGGTGTTACCGGAGTGAACTATCAACTAATCAGCTTTCTACACATATCTGCCCAATGTCGACAGTTTGCCTGTTATTCTCTGTTCTTGTGAGTCAGTGTAGAAAAGGGTGAACTCTGTGGCGCTTAAATCAGGCAGTCATTAGTTGAAGAACAGATTGTCTTTTCTTCCACTGCCTCTGTCCCTCAGATAAACAGGACTGAGTGCTGACATACGATCCCTTCAACTAACACAGCCCATCCTGACCAACTGATGGGAGGAATAGTAATCAGGCCGTCAGTCACGCGGACGACACGCTATACTGCCCATAGGATGCAAACTCTAAACTTACTTACCAGGATGGAATTCAAAATGTAGTGTTTGCTGCATAAATCTTTGAAGAACATGTAATGTCTATGAGCCGAAATTGTCTGCACTTTAAACCAGAAAAATTCATTGTAATAAAATGGTAAATTACACACGCAGATTAAAAATAAGCACTAAACAACTGACTGTGCTCTGTATTCTCCACGACACTTTGAAATGCGATTGTTAATCATCTGAGGTAGTCCATCAGAACGAGAAATCAAAAAGGGGTGGCTCTCGTTCTTGGCAAATGCTTCCTAATGGCGTGTTTTCATCCAAGCTAAACGTCTGTCTTTGTGATCTCCTCCTGCAGGAGCCTGGTGTTCTGTCAGCCGCCCAAACCAGGCAATAACTGTCATTAATTAGTCTGATAAATTACGTCCAAAACAATGACATGTTTAAATGGTCCAATTTAGCTCAAATCCTAAATGAGATATTACATCAAAAGCCATCCGTTTCTCTCTTTTAGCCCATTTAAAGAGGCATACTGCCTTCCTGAAAGCGTTTTAAAGGTTACGATTTCCTCAGATGATAAAGCAGTACCTTTTAATGAAATTCTAATTAGTAATTTCATGGACTTTGTTACCAACCATATCTGATTAGTGCACATTTTCACAGCCCACTTTAATTAAGCACACTTACAGTACAGTTTCAAACATTCCCCACTTGAAGATGGAGCTTAGCGCGTCAAAAACTTACTTTGTAAACACAAATGTTGCAATTTCCTTTTTTAATTAGATTAAATTTGAATACATTTCTTTTTTATGCCAGTTTGTGTAAATATCTTTTTTTCCCACTTCTGTAGCACATGCCCTTGAACATGAAAATATGATAAGGTTCTCATTACCTACCATGATTTTGGGTTATCTAGTATGATGACAACACATTTGTTTGGCTGCAGTTTTTTGGGGGGGGTTTCTTCTTTTTCTTTTTGAAACTTTTTGTCTGAGCTTTAACTTAGTGACATACGTAGACATGCAAATGAATTCCTAGAATTTATTAATTTAAAGGTGTTGACTTGACAATGAAAAACACAATTCAATGTGGGAGGGGCCGTTACTAGTCGATGTGCCAACATGTTTTTAAGAAGTATGCTAAACATAATCATATTACTGTTAGGTCGCATGTCTCCCGTCCCATTTTGTCAAAGCCAATTACACACTGTCGGTGTGCTGCTGAGGCTTGGGGACTGTTGACCAAAGAGCCCCAAGACATAATCTGATTTAACTTTCATTCAAATCATTTTCCACTTTGAGATCTAATCCTGGTTTCACAATATGAACTCTGACCTTGAATATCAACTGGACTGCAGTTGGTATTTAATGTTCATCAGAGCTCGATGTGGGAGTCTTCCCCTCACAGTGGAGTGCTTTTGACACAGCCTTCACCCAGCCGCCCCGCGGTGGGCCCCAGTGGACCCTCTCAGGTCCCTAACCACACAAGTGTTTCCACGGTGGCGAAACTGTTTCAGTCTGACTGACATCCCAGTGTTGGGGAACACAGTTATAAAAGAGCACAAAGCGTGACAGACCACCTTGGCCCTACCTCCTCGCCCCATCTCTCCTTTTAAACATGGAGTCCACCCTGTCAAGTCACATGCCAGAGCCGTAATTTAGACTAATAATTACCAGACATCACCACAATGAAACATCAGTGTCTGAACTTCTTTGGACCAAACTGAATTTTAATACATTTGGAAAAGGTTGGCCGGAGGCAGGAACCCCGCACACTGGGAAAGGCAGCGCACATGTGGAAGCACTTTGGGAAGTGATAAATGATTTGAAATCCACAGCGTCCCCGAAAATGGAAATTAGGGCGAACAGGTGTTAAATGGGAACCACTGGTGCATTTTGAACAGGGGAAAGAAAACGTCCTGGGTCTTTTGGGCCAGATGTGACAGGGCCGGGCCAGGGATGGGGAGGGCGTTGCTGAGTGGTCATGGCCCGAGGTGTGTGATGTGTGGAGGCCCCATGCGCCTGACCTGCCCTCCAAGAAATAACGGATCACTTGTGTCAGCTGTTCATGGGTAAAAGCCCTTTCTTACCCTCCTCGTTGCCACAAATACACTGCTTCTCTGGAGGGCATAAATAGAAATATTATCAATTTAGCTTTAGCATAACACGCCTTACAGATAACATGTGCAAAGTCATTTTTAGCAGCAATCTGCTGTACATGTGAGGTATTCAAGCTGAAGAATATGATAATAGCAACTTCAACTCGCACATTTTCATCACCTCTGGCATTATTGCTAATTTGTATGGGTGCCGTCTTTAACATGGATAATTGCTGTAAATTGGAGTTTATTCACAGTGGGTCAGGAAATGGCCAAGTATAACAGCCATCAAGTGAGGAAGACTAATTTTCCCTCTGCTCTGCCTCATTCTTTAACTGGGATTTTTGGGCCTAGGGAACTGCTCTGTAACCTAAATGCCCATGATTTCATTCACATCGTTCCTGGGGTCTGTTCACCTTAGGGAGACATTTTAAATGTGATGAGTCATTTACATTGTCAGAGATAATGAATGAATAACAAAACGGCAAATGTTGCTGGCGTTACAGAAAATAACTCAAGTAAGAAGGAAGAACACAGGATTGGGTTTCATTGTTGGAGCGACAATGAATATTCTCTCACTTTGGACAATCTGGGCTCTGACGCAGTTGACAGTAAGCCCGTCTCTGTACCCACCTAAACACCCAACCTCCAGTTTCCTCATGCACTCACACACACACCTACACACATATCTTCTCACTGTTTGGTAGACTTTCCTGTTGAAGTTTCTTTTTCCCCTTCCCCCTGTCAATCTCACTTTCTCTGCTGATTTCATGGAAACTGTCTCAGACTCTGCTGAATTGTCCACTTGTTTTAGCTCAAAAACTCTCAGATTGTTTTGTCCCAGCTGTCAAAACAAGAGGAGTCAACATTCGGCACGTTTGCAGTCTCGGGTGATGTCGATGCACCGTTATATATCGCCTGGGCCCGAGAGGATCCTTAAATGCATCACTCTGCGGATGGACAGCTGTTAGGACTCTGTGGCACACTGCCCAGATGGAGCCTAATCCTATCTATACATCAGCATAAGTTAACCATTTCATTAACCCTGCTGTACTAACCACTGCTGTGGGAAGGCTGTGCGGCTGCATTGTTTTGCCATGACACCACTGTATGGGAGTTTAATTGCCTATTCCATTAATAACACGGGCAAACTAATTTAGTAGAACCTGTCCTCTTTAAACCACGGGAACAAAGAGTAGGAGGGTGGAAATCAATCTCAGCTTTGTGCCTGAGCCACTGACCCGTTCATGCTTTGAAGATTGCTGCTGTAAAAAAAAAGCATCTGAGAAGTTATTTAACTACAAACAGAGCCTACCTTCCCCATTCCAGCTGCATAATCAGGCATAATAAGTGACTGCAAAGGTCCACTTAATGTATTTCTAACACTGGAGACCTGCTAATCCTGTCAGGGGGAATGAAATGGAGGGGGGAACCGTGCAGAAGCCCAGCCATGGAGCTGAGCATTTAACTCCATAACCATGCAGGCAAATGCCTGGGCGCCTTTCACACAAAAAGAGAAAGAGAGGGAGAATAAGCCCAGCTTCATATTTCAACCCAAAGTGGGGATCCATTTTTCCGCTTTAGTGGCCATCGAGGAACAGTGGGAATAACAACAACAGCAGCCGCTGCAGTAACAGCCTGTCTCACTGGGCTGAGTCCTCATAAACCTATGCCATTATCACTCTTTTTATGGGCCTTTAAATAGAGAGCCCTTCAGATCAGCCATGTGTGCTCGCCTAGGTGAACATCAGCCCCCTCGCTTTTCTGCCATTTGTCACAAGACATTTAATGCTTTTTTGGATTGGCCTCTTTGTCAATAATAATTTTTAAAATATGTGTCTTGCAGACAGTGTGTACAGCACTTCATTATTTACCTGATGTATGGAACCACCAGTTTTTAACACGAATTAAATAACATTATGCCGTCAAATGATAGAAAGCAAAATCAGACATAACCAGAGGAAAATGCTGAGCCTTCCAGCACGGGTGCCCTGTGATTAATGGAAGCATAAAAAGGGAAGAAAACAAACAAAGAGTCCCAAATCAACAAACACACTGAGACTCATCAGATATCGCGTTTTCCCCAGCTCTGTTTGTCAAAACACCTTTTATGGTGGTCTTTGAAATTCAGGGGCCCCATTAACAGTTCAAGCATATAATCACATCTCCGTAATGAGGTATTAATTAAGCGAGGGGCATCTATTGGCCCGCTAAACAGCCTCATAAACAATTGACAGGAGATTTGTGATTTTTGACTCCCTGACACCATTAAACAAATCAATATTGGGTTTTGCAGACATGCTCTCCGGCTGGCTCTCTCTGGTCTTTGCCAATCAGCTCTGTGGAATACTAATGAGGGAATTAACTGCCTCATATTCCGCATGTGTCCCATCAAACAGATCCTTATCGAGTGAGTCTCATTTGCATGGAAGAAGACTCAGCTTTGTAGGTAAAGATTTCACAATATGTCACTCATTATGCCAGCCCACCCCACCCCACCTCAATTTCCTATCCCTCCACTTGTCTCTTATTTTCTGTCAGACTCTTGAATACCCCCACGACCACCACCAATCACACACAAACACTCTCACACACACACACACACAGCCACGCTAGACATTCTTAGGCCCTGTTTGGTCTTCTAGTCCTGCAATGAACTGATGATGTTACATAATAAACAGAATAATGGTTTTCAAGTGTCGTGTTTATCCTCACTATTTCTGCTGAGATTTTCTCCCACCACGCCTACAGTGTGTTCTTCTTTGAAATGACTGTCTGTTTGTTGTCGCCTGCCATTGCGCTTCTTTTGAGTGCTGCAGTAATCTTGTTTGATGAATATTGCGCTTAGAGTGCTTAATGCTGTTTGCTGTTCAAATGGCAATGCTAATTCGTCCAAACCTGTTTTTCCATTGAGTGTTACACAGTCTAAAATAGTGTCATGAGCTGTGGACGGCTTTTCTTTCTCTCTCTCTTTTTTTTTTATACAATGTGAGGCAAACATCTGTGTTGAAAATATGCACGTAAAGAAACGTAAAAAAAAACGTAAGTAACAAGTGTACAAGGAGTTTCTGTGGATGGAAATATGTGAAATCTTGACCCTTTTTCCACTGTAACACTGTGGAGCAATATTTTTATGAATGGGTCCCCCAAAACAAAACTCCTTGACACCATGACAGTTGGTGGCGATACTGCGGCAACAAACTCAGCAACGTGCCAACAAGTTGTGTCAAGTAGAAGCTAGCTACCTGCTAATAAGCAATTTAAGATATTTTTTGCAAATGTTTTATGAGGAAAAGATTGTTGTCAGACCATAAGCATACATGCACTGCCTTTTAGTGAGAATATAAACAGAAACTTTGTTCTTTAAGTTATCTACATCAGTGTAATGCTGCTTTCTGTATTTTATGAGGCAAGTAATATTGCTATGGAGCAATGTTTTTATGAGTCGATCTCCATTTTGTTTGTTCTTGCATGGACACGCCAATAACGATGCACGCATTCCTACCCGTGACTTCACACAACGCCACTGATCAACAGGAAGTAGTGAAGGCATGAACATAAACAACATGAATGTAAACATAACATTGTTTACAAAAAAATGCCACAGTGCGCCTTTAAATTTGTGACAAATCTGTCACATATGTAAGGTTCAAAATTTAAAAACTATTTTATCAAGAATTCACTGCAACAAGTCAAAATGCCTGCTGTGAAAAAAGAAGTATAGAACTGTAGGATTGTAATGCATCTCATTCTGTGGCACACTACACTAAAATTATCATTGTGACATGATCAAATGTCAGACAGAGTCAGAGCTACATTTCCTTGGAGCATTACATTCTCCAAGTTTAGGTTTCAGCAGGTAAGCCCAGAAGGACAGAGCATCTAATTTAATCTATTTTGGGAGTGCTCTCCCCGCTGCTCACCCCAGGAAAATGAGTGACAGGGGATGGCCTGTTGTCTTTGTGCTGTGTGTGTGGCCGCGGGGCGGTGAGTTAATGCAGGAGATTGACTCTTAATTGCAGTGGGGAACGCTCATCTTTTCTCATTAATGAGACGGAGCCAGAGCCTGAAGATTTTCTCATCATACAAATACTCTCCTCCACCAGCCAGGTTAAGTGCTGTTTAGATTATTGGCTTCCTTGCATATGATTTTTCCTTAGCACTATGTCTCTGATTGTGAAAACAAGCAAAAGATGAGATGGGAGTGAAGCAGGGGTTAAGGAAAGACAATTGTGTGTGCGTGTGTGTATGTGTGTGTTTGCTTGAGATGTGGGGGGGGGGGGTCTCTGAAGCGAGGCAGTCACATGTGTGATACAAGTCCAAAAGAGGCAGGGCTTAATCCAAGGCGCTGGTGAAACCTTTTCATAGAGCCTAACAAGGCAGATGAGAAGGCCATTTATGGGATCACGTTTCATTTGCATTTTGTCCAGCCTCCAGATCAAAAGACAATCTTAATTTGAGGCCTGCACCAATAGAAAGTGAGTGTTTCCTGATGGATACAGATGTTGCGGGTGAGGCAGAGCAGGGGCAGTAGAGGAGAAGACTGGAGCACTGCTGCGGGTCTGTCTGTCTGCTTGTCTGTGTGTCTGGAGGTGGGGGTTAACCTCCGCCTAAAGGACGACCACTGGCTCTCCATGATGCATAACCGTGAGGGATTAGAGAGCACAAAGCAGCAGACTGTTTGGTGGAGCACTAAAATGTGCTCCTCTGGGGCTCATTGAAAAATGATTGCCGATTAAGTGTTTGAAGTCTGCCAAAGACGAGTGTGCGTTTTTAGTGGGATGACGATGAAACTCTATCTTTCCTGCTTATGCAGGCAATTTTCCCTCTCTTTTTCCACTAACTGTACCATGATGTGTGTTCTCTTGTCGCGCCTGGAGTTGAGGTTGCCAAACTCATTTCACCTCTTGGACCCCAGCTTGACTGGAAGCCAGACAACCAAAAGTGATAAGAGTGAATTAAGCTGTTACTCTCCAGCGGGAATGTTATTATACCGCCAGAGAGAGGCATTGATTTCCTTATGAGAACAACAGGTGAGCTTGTAGAAAATAACTCAGAGTCTACCTAAATAGCCGGTAATACCAAGTCGATAAAGATAAAAATATATTTATGTAAATAAAGAGGAAAAGGCTCAGTATCTAAATTTACACATGATAAATTGGGCCGTGTCCTAATACTATATTTAGAGCACCATTATAGCCATAATTTCTTTGGGGATTCTATTTAAGCAACAATTTGAATTGAATTAAGATGTTTTATTTTTCAAAAGGTATTTTTCCAACATGATTTGCAGTTTCCTTTGGTATTTATTGAGAGTGTACGGTAAAGCAGTGAATTGTAGCATTAAAAAAAAAAAGTGCAGGAACAGAACAATAAAGTATGGCTTTAAGTTCGCAGTGATGCTGGGGGCAGTCAGAGTCGCCCTGCAGAGGCATATGGAGCTGTGCTTCCTTTGATTAATTGAACCCTTAAGAAGACTAATACTCTGAAGTGAACTGGAGGAAATAATTTGTGCAAGAGACAATGTCGAGAGTGATGACAAACATAGCTTAGTGTTTCCCTGGTTGCACCTCAATTCCCCGCGATGTCAGCTTTGAAACTGCGGCACTCCTCAATATATTATCATGTTACACTCATTTGTTTTCATTATTGCATCAAAGAGGATCTGGTCATGCAGCGGCCATTTTCTGCTGTACAGAGGCCTAGAGAACAAATGTGACTCTGGAGTCACTTTGGGGTTATACAAACAATGAGGAATCTGCAGTTTAATAAAGGGTTAGACCCACATTCTTATGTTACTACCTAAAGAGAGCACCAGCCACTGAACTTAAGAGTGAAAAAAGTCCTCAGTGGTCCTCAGTTTTGAACCAATATTTTATTATCTTTATGAAGTTAATTCATATCTCCATTTACATCCTGTTTTGAAAACTCAACCACTCAAAATGTTATGTTGCAGCACAATGCTGTGAATTAGACGTGAAAGCAGTGTTTTCCCCTAACTAGTGTTGGTAAACAATGGCAGAGTTTTGTTAAAGAGTTGTAAAAGGAGCCGAGTAGGGTATGTTAAGTAGTCTCACAGAGAAGCTGGAGGGCGAAGGGTGAAGGGAGAAGCTGGCCTCAGCGGACAGGTGTAGGTAAGCTGAGAGCCATACCACCCAAGGGGAGGATGAACTTGAGACGTGTCCCTCACCGTCCTATGAAGGTGGAGGTCAGCAGACAGCCACGCTGATCGGCCGAGATGCCCCCAGTCATCAGGAAGGACCAGACCCTTCTTCCCTCAGATGAAATGAAGCCACCAGCGGGCCAGGTCAGTCACAATTAGGACTCATAAAATATAATCAAAACCTCAAAAGCTGGGCTGCAATACTCGGGTGGTCAGGACAGAACAGAGCTTATCATTGTCCTGCGAGATATTACTCATGCGTGAAACAGACACACCTTGTTCCAATGACTGAGATGCATCTCTCAATCAACTCAGAAAGCAACCACCTTAAAATGTAGTACCATTGATGACTTCTGCTCCGAAAAGCAAGACTTAATTAACTTTAGGAAGCTATGATTCTCACATTGTAAAGTGTCACAACCCCTGTATAGGACCCCTTCCACAATACATGGGGGCTTTTATGCTAATCTTCCTAAGACGTCAGAATATGGTGATAACCGTCTGTAAGCCCAGAGGTTATTTGTTTTCCACCAGCATCTCTATCTAAGACAGATTTATTGTTTGTTTTTCAAATCTGGTAATTAAGGCAGCTGCAAATTTGTATTTCTGTTGTCTGAGGCCTCAGGCCAGGATTAACAGTATTTAGCATTGTGGAGTGTACCCCGCCCTCCTTAAATAGGGTAGATAAAAAAAACATGGAAAGATGAGTTTGTGTTGTGGTAATATACACAGAAACAATGCTGTGTGACATGTTTGTGTAATTGTTCAAAAATGAGCCAGTCATTAATTGATCATTCACACATACTGGGGTGCTGGTGACAGAATGTAGCAGTTATGTACTGTTAATGTAATAAATTGTAGACCCAGAAACAGTCAGTTTCATCCAAAGTTTATCTAGTTCTTCTGACAGGCAGTTATGCGCCTCATATCTCTTGACAAAAAAATAAAAGGTTGCCGTGGAAATCACTAATAAGTAATATTTATGTTTCCTGCACTTCAAAGCTCACAGCCAACATAAATCACATATTCTTAAGTGAAACAATTACAGCTACACCTGCGTTTGGATTGCAGTTTTGACACCAAAGTGATGCATGATGCCAAAAGGTATTTGGAATGGCCATTGCTTTTTGACACTCATTACCCCGGTATTACAAGAACACGTCAAGCATGAACATATTCCCCATTTCTGCTGTACAACTCGAACAAAGAGTTACATTATAGCCCAGGAATCCTTAGACGCTCACTAGGCCTTACTTGCCCTAGGCTGCACCCATGGGTGACATCTCAACTCCCTGGCTTATTACACCTGCCTGTCAAACCTTAGCTCTCAGCCTCTTGCTCAAACAACAAACACGATTGGAGCCGCCACTGGGAATGACCCGCTGCACAGACTTGCTTACTGTGAGGAAGTTTTCTGTTAAAGACGGCGCTTTTGAAAGTAGATCAAAGTGATAAGCTAGATTGAGCAGGTAATAAGTCATTTTAATTGATTCATCATTTAACTCATTCTGACGTACTGATATCTACACTGATAGTATCTGCTACAAATTATAGGCTATGAAAAGATCAACTTTACAGGTTCACTGATGTGACAGTTAAAGATTTTGCCCGTAGATTATGAAGCCTCAACTATGCCTCTGCCTCAACCTCAGTTTACAGAAGGCCATAATTTACATATTTGTCAGCCAATGTGTCCCTTGCTATAAGTAGTAAACTATGCATTTTCACAGTGTCAGAGAATGGTGACACTGTAACATGTTTTTCACATTTTTTACAAAGTTTGTTTTTCTTCCTCTTCATGTTGTAATATTTAGACTTGAATATTGTGAACATTTGCCTTCGGTTTCACACTAAAACATACAAATGACAAAACATACATCAAATCCAAAAAATAGGAAATGTAAAAATGCAAGACACGTGTGTCAGCAACACACATTTATAAAAATATGACTCACAACACACAAATCTACAATATACACAATGCACAAGTGTTCAAGAAATTGAACAGCAAACAACCTCATATCTCAGTCTTAGGTATGGATGCCAGTTTCACTTATTAACTTAACAGCACTTACAGCAAAGGATTTCATGTTTCTGAGAGTTTCTTCAAACATGCTGCTTCGCTGCCTTTGTGGCTTCCCTGTGATTTTGGGCCAGACATACAGCTAAGTATAGAGAAGGTCTGAGTAGTTTAACCAATCCATATTTTCAGCTAATTTTTTACATGGCACGGAAGAAACATTACAGCCTGTGAAAAAAACAATCCAATGTTAAGTTAAATGTGCATGAGCTTATTAAATAAATTAATTTCTGTTTTCATACTCAGTTGATAGAACATACATAAGCAGTTAAACTTACTCTGTACCAAGTTTAATAGAGTGTATACATTTGTTGTTAGTGTACAGAAACTACTACATTTGCCTGTCCAAAAAAATTAGCAGTCAAAAAATGATCTTGAACTGCGATGCATCACAGTAAATAAGATGTTGCCAAAAGTAGCTTTCAATTTAAAGTTGCACTCTTAACTGTTTGTCATTTGCACACATGTTGAAGCCAGAAAGCCAATGTCAGACTGCAGGTTTGTAGGTAAATGGCTGAGTGTTCCTCTTTGGATTCGCAAGCTTGTCCAGTGTTGAGATGAATGCAACCCTGCGGGCAAGCTGGGAGCTCTCCTTAAGTCGAACCTCAGCATGCTTTGATAGTCAGTCACAGCTCTGTTGAATAAGCAAGGACTTGTAGCACCGCTAGCAGAGCTGATGTGAACTTGTTCCACCCCTTACTTGAACAAATGAAACTCATAAGTTATACAAAATCAAGAAGACAGACAAAAAATGTCAGTGTAAGTGTAAGTGAGTTTATATTGTGTGACTTAAATGTGAAACAACTGGAAGACAGAAAATCAAACTGTCTCAGTGTGAGAGGCAGAATTGTGAAAAAAAAGGTGCTTCACTTGCCATAGGGAGGCTGTTTATATGAAATAATTCAGAACTGAAAAATTCCCATGTGCAACTGTCTATCTGTTAGAATTATTATTTGCAAGAAATTGTATACATGATCTCAGTTTAACAAATATGAAGAAGACTTCTGTCATATTTCCCATAGTAAGTACGCGGTTGCACACAGTCTGGCTGCAAAGGTAGAGAGTATGTGTCAGAGCAAAAGTTTATTTTTCCTCATACATTCTTCCACCTTAGCTCTGTCATAAGCTATTTTCTGCTCCACTGCAAATCCTAATTGATCGAGCTCAATCTTAGCTTTACATTACATGGGCAGATGACATCATTTGATACCGATATTTTGCGCCGCTCTCACAGGCTAATGTTGTTTTGCCAGCTTTATGGCAATGCAGTGTCTAGACAAAGGCGTATGTACACAGAAATCGAGTGTATAAATGTTTAGACAATCATTATTTTAATTTAAAAATTTTAAGGTTGACTTACCTTTGGTGGAAGGTGCCAGTCATTGTTGGATGGTGGCAGCGCGAGTGTTATGTTAGGCCTCCAGTGCTCTGGTTTTATTCAAGCTCCCATGCTTTGGGAGGCTAAATCAGGAGTGAAGAGACAATAGTGTCATTTATTAGATAGCTAAAGATCGGGCTCGGCTGTCAATCCCGGCTTGTCCTCAAAGGTTAGACTGCATACTCCTTTATTGTTTCAGTTATGAAGCAATGATGGAAGTAATTTTGCACATTCTCATCTATGTCATTTCTGACAGTCAGCATTCTCATCTAATAATCCCTTTATAATCGTCCCGCATTCAAACACTTGACATGTGGAAGAAACGATGTGCAATAGTTTCTTATGCAAAATATTGCTGCTAGGTGAAAAACAGGTTTTAAAGGCGGTCCTAAGTCTGAGGAGAGATTTCTTGACCTTTGGAGCGCTATTCATATCTTTAATTGAAATTCAATTCTGACAAGGAAGTTTTTCACAGTACAATGTTGGTTTTATTCTGCTATTGTTGTGCTGCAATTTTTCAACTGTAATGTCTTTATAACGCCATACTGTGCACTTTGTTTTTGCTAAGAAGCCTCACAGCACCAAGTGCACATTTTAGTCCTACATACCATAGTCTTTCCTTTTAACAAGACAATTAAGACGCTCTCAAACATCAGTCACTGCAGGCTTTATTGGCATTCATTTCTTCAGGGTAGTACAGCAGCCTCCCAGAGGGGCTGCTAAATCAACCTTAAGACCTAAGAGTAGTGCTTTAACCCCTTGACTACCTCTCTCCAACTCCTCCCCCTCTCAAAGCTTGTCCTTTAGACATTTACTAATAAACAACAGGTCAGCACCTGCGATGGCAGGTGATTTATTTGACCCTGAACAGCCATGATGAGCATGCAGTGGGGAGGGCGGCGAGGGTGGAGGTTAAGGAGGGGAAGATCCTCAGCAAAAAACCAGCTCCACAGCCCCGGAGGCCTGGAAGTCGACGCCCCCACTGTAAAGCACTTACTGCTCACTTCGTTCTGCTTCTCATCTGACTGTTTTCTTTATTTCCGCAGTAAAAGACGGCAGAATCGTTCCCGTTTATCACCATGAGCTCATAAAAAGCCCGGAGGATAAAATAATCACTTGTGCGGCCAGCGAGGGGGTGTTGAGGTATGTCCCCAGTGTGTGACATCACTGAGCCTGACCACACTGTCTGACCGCCTACCAAGTAACTACACCCACTGTACCTGCTGGGCCAGTCACACAGGGCCACCACGCCGTGGACCAATGATAAAGGATTAAAGCATGTTTCCCCTGCATCTGTCCAATGGATTGAGCTGATCAGACAAGGTACAGTGCAGGATGTTGTCCAAGGACCTAACTAGAGCAGAATTATTGAGTAACAGGAAATTAAAAAATTCCTGCAATGCCGATCCACCACTCAAAGCAATTCTTTCGCAATCTAGCCTGCCCCCTCCCTGAACTCGAGCCATTGGGGGTTCATTTTTTTGTTGTCGCTGCCAAAATATCTCCAAATAAAAGAAAGAAAGAAGAAAAGCAAAGGCATGGTACCTTTGCTTTTTTCACACTGTAGTTATTGTCTTATGCATCATAACATCAGTTCAATATGATTCACATTCCAAGTTACAGGATCACACAGGAACACAAACGAACCTGGGCAGCAACACAGCTCCCAAAAGTTAATGAAAATGCAGTGAAGTTTAATGATTGCATTTAGTGTGATTCTGGGTTGTATGGTTCATTCATTCGGGGTATTTACTTAGTTACTCTTGCCAAATGCAGATAGCTCTCTAGCTGCTAATTCCCTGCATAATACATGGGATAAAGGCCTAAATGTTCCACTGTTACAAATCTCCCCTGAATAATTACACTGAAAGTTTATTCAGCATTGATGCCTCTTACAGACTGATTCTTTTCCGGGAATTACAGGAGAAAAAAATGGGACCTTCATCTTACCATGTGGCCAGTTTCCTTTTGGGTCAGAAAAGTAACCATGTTTCCAAAACCACATTGTTTCTTATTACAGCACTCACAGCAAACATTCACAGTTGGATGAAAACAAAATACCTTGACTGTAACAGACTTGTTCAGTTAGTCATATATGTTAAGTTTTCTTTTTACATTTACAAAATCAGACAGTTGGAAAATTATTACACCATGAAATGACCTCCGAGTTAGACTGTTTGCTTTTATGTGGGCGTTATTAAGAATTATGTGAACGCATAACACAACCACATTTAAGTTAGAGCAGTCAGTGTGTGTAAAACTGTAAGCGGGTGAGAATGAAAGCTGAACAGAATTATCAAACTGTGACCGCAGCACCACACAAACCTTTCAGACTCAGTAACGTCGACCTTAAACCCGCATGTAAAATATTAACAAACGGAGGAAAAATTACAGGTGCATTACTTAACATTTCAGCAGCATGTGGGAACAGTTAATGCAGCACCACTAATGTGGCCTAGCTGGCTGCTCTCATTAGTAGGACGGCTGAGGCAGGAGGGCTGGGGCGCAGGGTGATGGAGAACATCCACGTCTATTTGTTCAAGACTTCAGCACACCTAAACGCTACACGAGGATTTCGTGAATTCACCCCCTGCTCCGAGAGAGCTACCCCTGCAAAAGTCAGCGCAGCTGGGATCACGCACATGCTCCATCAGTCCTCCGTTACCTCATTTTAACCCTAAACAGAGCGGGGTCATAAAGTGTCAGCAAGTAGTTCATTTGTTTTAACCATCTTGGAGCACCAGATGGGTGGGGTTTTCTCAACTGGAATAATCCAGACAGGGTCACAGAGTGTTTAATTCACAGTTCCTACTGTCAAAACATTTTGGTATTGTATTGTTAATGTTTCATCTCTCTGACCTCAAGACAAGACGAATGTCATCATAAAGGTCAGATGAAATATTGACACTAGAATAGTCTACAATTACGTGTGTGCAATAGTCAATTTTTAATTTTAGCAACTACATGACTTCTAGCACCACAACTAAGAAAATGGTGGGAGTGTACGTGATGTTTCCTCCTCTTCATTAATTGTATTGTCCTCTTTGGTTGACATTTTTGGAAACCATTTACAGAATACTTTATGTACAATTCCACAACAGTTGCCGTGTGACAAGAAAATAAAAGGGGGAAATCATTTGTTTGGAAACTTTTTTAAAAATGAAAATGATTGGGAGCTTAGTCATTGATGTTCCCTCACTGACTTCATTGACTTTAATAATTGATTTTTTTTTACCACTTGGTAGTGTACAGTTCCATTTTGCTTAAAACAGCTGTCTGCTACTTCTATAAGATGAACGGCAGAGACAAGTAATAGTGTAGTGACAACTTTCATAATAACAAAATGCGATTAGATGTCTTCCTCATGAAAATCCTCATTAAATCTGTGTTTACAATGGTTATTGTATAACTGGTCATTTCAGTAATTTTTACGTAAATAAAAAGTTAAACTAGATTGCTGGCAAGTCAAGCTGTCCAACAATCTGGGAACACTCTGCCTGCGTGACACCAAAAAGCATTTAGTATTGTGGTGTATGCTTAATGCTTCATACAAAAATGTAGCTGTATTTGGCTCTGTCATGTACATTACATCAACCTCAACCTAATTCTGTTCCATCCAAACAATCATTTGGATTAATTGTCAAAGAAAATCTCCCGAATAGAAGCACGACAGTGAACTCCTGCCCTGAAAGCTTGTGTGTGTGTGTGTGTGTGTATTACAGCAGCAACGCACAGTTATTTTTCTCTCTGTCACAAATGTGAGGACTTGAGTGGAGTGTGAGTTGTGTTTGAAAGGTGGTAAACCTGCTGAGGCTCTTTAATTTCCCCCCTCTTCACCGGCATGAGGGATGGTTCAAAGGGTGACTCTCTGACAGGGCATGTGATCGCTCCTCCGTCCTTTATCTGCCTCCCCACATTAGCACGTAAATGAGGCTGCACTTTGGGTTTTGGGAGCTGAAGCGTGCTCAGTGTAAACAGGAGTTGTACTGTTATCGTTATTGGACAGATTTCTGACATCCTAACACCTCCGTTTCATTAACATTCAAAAGGGCTGGGATTTTGACACTGCCTCTGTTTATACAGATTTTCGAATACTTTGCAGCAGGGATTGTATACAAAATACTGTATACATAGTGTCTTCACTGTTGAGTGGAGCTATACGCTGCCATAGTGGCAACCTAAGCATTCTCTAGACAAATGATTGCTCCACTAATGCTTAATGTTTAAAATATTTCTTTGCAATATCTTGACTTAAAAGGGTACAGTCAGAATCTAAAGATGATTTGGGGGAAATGATCACCAGAAAACCGAGCTTTTAGTGTAAGTTGGATCCAACATTGTATGTTTAATTAGCTACAGTGCTATATTTCAATGCAGCTTGCATATCGGTGTTGATGTGTATGCTGGAGTGTGTTCTCAGGCCTACAGTGGGGTGACTGCAGGGTCCTGAAACTCCATTGTGATTTGAGCAGAGCTTATCGCATGGGAGAGAACTGGCAGCCTCTTAAAAGGTATTATATGTGCTCTCGTTCTCCTTCCCTCTGTCTGACAGGAGCCCTTGGGATGAAAGGGAAAAGCAGTGGAAAAAGAGACATCGGTTCCCGACATGGGGAAGTCTTTGTTTCTATTCTCTCCATCCCAAGTCTCTCCAGGAATCCTAATTTCCACCATTCACCTACCTATCGGCAGATAAAAGCTGGTTGAAGGGGGGGATTTCCTCAATTGAGACAGCTTGTAACCAGTCTGCATAAGGGGAGAGCCGCACAAAGCTCTGGAGTGAGAGGAGGTTGGAGCACAGATTTCAAATCGCTTTGAATTCGAACACGCTGGTGAGCGAGTTGTTCTAAAGGACATTTTCACAGAGGCTGATCTGAAACCTGGCTGGGAATCTCAGAGCTGAGAGTCTGGCTAAGAACAGTGACACACGACATGAGAATCTCCGCAAATGCTAAATATTCCCATGAAGCGAAAGTGAAGATGTTGACACCGCTTGTGAGAGGCTGAGCACGTCATAGTCTTGTTCCTCATTATGTTGGTTTCTTGAAACCACTCTTATTAAGGCTGTTTTCTTTTTTTGGGGGGGGGGGGATGGTGCTTAGATGGTGATGTCCAAGTTCAGGGTATGCCAGGCTTGGCAGCTGATGTCCTTAATGCTGCTGCTTGGCATTAGAATGAGGGAGGGGAAAGTCTATGCCAGTCTCTGGGGAGTGGGAGGTGTTAACTTCTAATGGCTTTCTCTGCCACAGCCCTGACATCTGCAGGGCTCCCAGCAAAAGAGAGTGAGGCCTTTTTGAAAAATTAATGGAGCTGAATGCATCTCACAGCAAGGAGAGGGCTGGATTAATCAGCACATTAAGGGCTAGCTCCGGATTGGAAATAATTATTGGAGCTGACAAGGTGCAGAGGTGCCAGTGCCAGCTCCTTTCAGGAATGCATTTTAAAAAGCAGTTTAAAAAGCCTTCAGATGTTGGCATTATCTTGCGTGACCAAATTAGGAGCAAATGAGAAAAGTTTATCTGGCATTTTGGAGTATTGAAAGAGCTTAGGCTTTATAAATTATACAGTGTGTGTTTGTGTGTGCGTCAGCGTGTGTGTGTCTGCATGCGTGTGCACAAAAAGGGTGCAGATGTGTTTTCTGCAAGTGGGGGGAAGGGATGCAGGCAATGAGAATTATGGGTAAATCCTTTTTCACAAAAAAACACCATAGGTTTCAGATTAAAAGTGGGTGGTTTGTTTTTTTTCTAGAGGGACTGCACAAAACTTTAAGGGGGATTAATTTAAATGGGTGCTTGAAACTATCATACTGTTTGTGCAAATGAAAAGTGGATGTCTTAACACCCAGAAAGAGCCAGACGGTAAACTGATTACTGTTGACCACCCATGAAAAGCATGAAGAAGGGGGGGGGGGAGAAATGATTTAATAAGCAGCATGTTTTTCTGCCTTTCAGAAATAATCCTCCATAATTTTTCCGGGGAAGTGATTGGGCATGCGTCACAGTCATCATTAATATTCTCTACATTTCAGATATCGTTTGCCAGACAATGGCTGCTTCCATCTGAACAGAATCAAGGTGATGCAAGCCACGTCAAAGATAAGACCTATCTCTGTCAAAATGCTAACAATGACATATTTTTCATTTTTTGACATTTCTACAAAATAAAGTCCCAAATTTACTTATTTTAAAATGAGCCTGCATAAGACTGTTGTGACAATAACCTGCCATTTGTATGTAGAAAATGGGCATAAATCTAACATACAAAATAGTCTTTTGACAATAATTTTTTTTTTTTGCCCAAATTGTGTCGGGATTTTCACTGATCGGAAGGGATAGCTTTTTGTTGCCGTTGCAAGTGTGCTCGTACAAAACATCATTTTTTTGAGGCTCCCATAAAAGCTCCAGTGAAGCGAATGGCGTTTAGCCATGCAGGCACACCTTGTGATTCCTACATTTTTCTACATTTTCACTTTTTAAACAATGTTACGAATGGTTAGTGATCTGAGCCTTTCTTTAGGCGTAAAATGAATATGGCCTTAGCCCTGAAAGCAAACAGAACATGACCAAATGGATTAACAGTAATAATGGTTACATCTTCATGGTGGTATGGAGACAACACCTTTGAAGAGAGGCGATCCACAACATCAAAAGAAACTCTGTGAGGAATGCCAAATGTTTGACTGACTGTTTGATCTTTAAAGCCCCACGATCTGATATGTAACATTGGATAGAGATCTCCATTATGGCCGTTATTCTCTTTTAACTACAACGACGGCTCTCCAGGTAATAGCAACACACTCAATAACAAATTGGAGGGGCTGAGTGGCAGCAATCATCTTTACAATCTCTGTTCCACTACAATGAAAAAGTCACAAACTTCAGGCAGCAGGAAAAACTTTAACACTGTGAATGAGCGATTTACTTCAGCCAATATCGATGTATTTCTGTTGTCTTGAATGTCGCCGCTGTCCTCGGCCATGTAATTACACAAAGCATGACTAAAGTCAGACCCCACAAAAAAGGTGGATTTGCAGATGCAATCAGGTTTGTGATATACCCAATTCATGGGATACAAATTTGATTTAACTATTTCCAGGGGTGATGTATGGAAAAGGGTATTACTGAAAAGACACTTAAATTGAAAAAATAAATAGGAAAGAGATCATCTTAATTACCTTGAAATTAGACTCATATTCCATGGTGTAGATATCAGAAATTGACATAGGTTAGAGATTTCAGTTATTTATCCACCAGTTGAGTTGGTGATTGCCATAGATTGCATATTACAGTTTGTATTTTCATACGGTGTATCAGCGAAATTGTGTTTGTTTCAAGATGTAGTAGATTATCCAACCAAAGGTGTGAAAAAATACTGAATTGCTTAATACTGGAAAAAAAAAAATCACTTCTTACGTAAGTGTGTGTGTGTGTGTGTGTGTGTGTGTGTGTGTGTGTGTGTGTGTGTGTGTGTGTGTGTGTGTGTCCTCGGTCCCATAGCCTGTGGATATAATGCTTAAGCTTTTACATTCATGAAATCCAACAGGATATTTACCACCTGTAAATGCTTACATTTGGTGAAACTCTAATTTCCCAAATCCATGTGTGTATGATTGTATTTCTGAGACCTCACCTCGGCTCCATCGCCTGAGGGGCCGAGACTGGGGCAGGGCTGCTGTACTCTGTAACCCTAAAACTACTGAGACTAAAGTGCCTCAGACTCACTGCTTGTCTCTTTATTACGGTACTTATTAAGAATCACAGTGGGAATGTTAAACTGCTTTTGTAAAGAAAGATCCTCCAGGTACATAAGTATGTATATCCAGGTGTTTTATCATGCCCAAAATAAGTCTAAAATATCAAACTTATGTCAGACTTTAAAAGGAGGCCTGATGCTTCCAGGAATTGATTATCCCTTAAGGAAATGGTAAACTTCACAAAAGTGGGCGTTTTTGGGAAGACATGTAGAGCTTGTCATTACTGACTGTCCCGCCTACTATTTCCCCCCTCTGTCTACAGAGCAACCCATCTCTGCCCCACGGCCTCAGCCTCAGGCTCGGCATTCTGGGTAGTGTTTGAACACACCTCTGTCTCCTCTGTTCAAAAGCTGTTTAGATCCCAGGAATATTTATGGATCCCTTTTGATATCTTTACATATTACGCACATGCGGGAGAGTGCACTCTTTGTTTCTTCTCCGTCATCCACACTTAAAACAGAAGTCGATGGATTAATTTTTTGTAATGGATTAAAGAGCTGTGAGAGCGCTGTGTCTATAAGAGAAAAGGCTGTTCTTGGAAAAGCTTAACGTTTTTTGCTGTGATGATCATTGTCGTGTCGTTGCGTGAACAGAACAAATCAATCCCAGTCTCAATGTTCACACATCACCTGCTGTGTGGTTAGTCACCATCCACCGCTAGGTAACATCCCAGACTAAATAAATTATGTGTAACAGCAAAAGAATGAGAATAACAAAATTCCAGACATTGTACAGCATCTATAAATATATTAAATGTAGAAAATAGTTAAACCATTTACTGATATTCAACCGCCTTTGCACTGCTTAGGCACCTCTCCTCACCCACAACTCCCGCTTTGTGATCAAAACATGCAGTAAATCTAATGTTCATTCAATGCACATTTCTATGTTAAAAAAATACCCCAAAGAGGTGTATATACATGCAAACTGTAAGAAAAAAAATCAGTGTGGCCGTCACAATAGCCTGCAATTACACTTAGTAAAAGCTACCAGAAGAGATTTCATGAAGGTCAAGGGTTCTAGGCTGGCACCATGGGTGCTGTGAGGGTGCTGATGGTACAGTATGGTGGTGGAGAAGAGCTGTGATAAAGGGCAGCTGCCGGCGATTTAATGAGGGAGCAGGGGATGTGGCCCCCCACTGCAACTCATCGGCACTTAATGGCACCACTAATCCCTGCAGAGACGGTGCTGTACACACAAATGGTCCGCCCTACATGTGGTGAAATATCCCAGCAAGACTTTCTCACACCCGGCATCACCAGTTAGCTCTTCACAATCACTATGAAATGGTGCCTTTTTCAAAAACACTGACAGAGGAAAGGATGAGCTGGCTCTTACAGGTAATTAAGTCTGGAACAGTCTGGTCTTTTTTGAATTTGTTTCTTGTTAAGACCATCACTTCATCCAGTTTATAACTTAAGATATGGCTTGCAGGTGTACAGGACTAGGAGGTGTAAATATGTGCCCATTATTTTTCTTGTGTGTGACTGCTGTTGGCCACATGCTGCTAAACTGCAGGGCAATGAGTGCTCATACTTCCCCGGCTGTAGTGTAAAGGGTTAGGACAGATCCATCACTAACCTTTGGTTGTGTTCAGATGCTCTTGTTCTTGCACTTTAAAACCAATCTTAATTGGCCCTAAGTGTGAAGTGTGATCTCTGAGCTGCTGGAGGACTTATTTTTCACAACACTACTCATTCGTTTTATGCTTTTGCAGTGTGTATGTGTGTTTGTATCTGTGGACGTATGTGTGCATGTAGGATCATTTGTATAGTTGCTCTTGTATGTTCTAACCTCGTTCTTGCTCTTGTTCTATCCTATATGTTAGGCACTTTGCGTGTTTTAAAAAGTGCTATACAAATAAAGGATTATAATTAATGTATTATTTATAAAATGGAGATTCCCTTACCTGTTAGCTTTGCCCGGAATTCTGTCCTACATTTTTTCCTGCATCTATTAAACAAGAGCCTCAAACTACGGCTAACACCAGCGATGTGCGTGTACAGGCCTCCTTTAGCTCACTCCTCAAACACAGTGATTTTGCTTTGTTTATATATGGCACGAGCAATTCTCCTGTCTATATTTGAACAGAGTCTCATTAGAATAGCTGAGAGAAAGAATTTGAATTTCTGGTACCGCTCACCACACATACACGTCGGCCCCAAACTCTTAGTCCTCGCAGTTACAAAGTGCAGAAGAAGATATGGAAATTGACTCGCAAGTAAAATTTAAAAGCATGAAAATCCAAACCACACTCCACAAAAATATTCCACATATGAATTTGGTGGTCTGGAGGAGAAGGAGTCAGAGCACTCGCAGCGTTACAGGTCCTGAGAGGTAATGCGTCTAGCAGGAATGTCAAAGCACGCATGTTTCACTTGTAAAACATCTCAATATGTTAACATGAGCACACGATTAACATGACTCATTTAAAATATACGCATGTAGAACACAATCAATTTCATTCCCAACTGGGAGCTCGCCTTGTTTTGTGGATACTTATCCCCCTTGTCTGGATAATAATTCACAGATTTGCTGTCTCACAGAAAACACTCATTCTTTGACTTAAGTTGATACTTAGGTCTCAGCGGGACTCTAGGGCAGCGGAAACAAAATCTTTATGATTCTTTGCTCCTCCATATGTTTTTGTTTATGAGTAGCTACCTCTGCCTGGGAATTCACCCCGTCATGTTGGGACACAAAGGGCATTTTCTTCATAGTTCAGAGGATGTGCCCATACATGTAGCGCTGCCCACCTGCCCAACACACACACACACACACACACACACACACATAAGCTCTCTGTCTATATGCATAACACACACACCCTCACTTACACTCCCTGAGCCTCGGATCCAGATGTGCTGTGCTCCCGGCGCAGTCTGAGCTGCCAGCTGAGGGGAGAGCATTACACTGGCAAAGAGCAAAAAGGCCAGATGAAACAGAGGAAGGGGATTAAAGCTGCTCCCCCATATTTATTGGGAACCTGCACTTGCAACCACTCGCCACATACAGCGTGACTGACCCATAATGCATTTACAGAACTGGCTTGTTAGACTTAAATAAAGAACAGAGTCTGGATGTCATTCTAACACACCCATCTCCTCTCTAACACAATTACTGATTTAAACATGTTCATCCTCATTTTAAAAGTTGATGAAATTCTGCATTAAATCCTCGCAGTAATAAATTATTGTTTAGAATTACTGTGTATGATACCGTGGTTGGTGGAGACCGAGCTGACTGCTCTGGATCTCAGTGTTTTATGGGGCAAGTAAGAGAGGAGCTTTATTCATTCTGGCTATATAAGTTAAACTAAAGCTCTTGATGGCACAGATGAATCTTATAGTGCATGAAAGGAAGACGGAGGGCCAAAGAGGGCAAACCTTAAGGGGTGGTGCTTCACATTTCTCTCCAAGAGGATTATGGGGGATTTTGTACACAGACGCTTCTTGAAACCAAAAAGAGGCCACAGTGAATCAAATGTGGAGTGGTGGAGAAAAAATTATATTCACTTAGTTTTTTTGTGTCTGTTGTGTTATGTTTATGTTTTGTTGTGATCCTGTAATTGCCTCACAAAAAATAGGGCTAAAGTGTACAGAGCTCAATATGACCTAACTCACAGCTGCTTTATATGTCCTCACAATGATTTTTTTTTCTCACCCTGAAAATATGCAATTTGTTTGCATTTGGAAAAGATTTACTGGTGAAAAGACAAATCAATGTAATCTTTATCCCGTGGCAGTGAGTGCATATGATGAGCCACCAGTGAAAACAGAAATGGAGTGAAGCTCTCGCTGCTATTGCTCCCATCATCCTTGACAAATGGAGCAGCGATAGAAAGGCCTCTTTGAGTGAGTTGTAACTTTCGGCAGCCCCTCGCAGGTGTGGGTGATCTTTCATCCTCCCAGCCCTCCTCCTCCTCCGCCTCAGCGTCCTATCTCTGGCCTCCATCAAAAGTGAACGTGCTGCCCCAGGTTCAGATTAACTCCACTCTGACAGACCAAAGGCCTCCCCTCCTCCTGCCCCTTTCCACCTCAACTCACACATCTCCTACAACAGGGGAAATTAGGGCTAGTTTAGCAGATCTTACAGCACCACTAAACACCGCCCCAGATCGCTCACTGATTGCCTGGCTCAATCCATTGTGTCCCCCGCACCACCTCCACTCCCCTACGCTTATCTTTGCCTTCGGCCAAAAGCAGCTTCTCTACTCTGAACCCACCTCCCATTACTTACACACACACACAATCCTCCCTCCAGCTTGTCCAGTGAAAAATATATAACTAACTTATTGTGAACAGTCACTCAGCAGGGTCAATAGATAATATCAGTTTAGACTGTTGCCATGTAACAATGTTTGCTTTGTGGTTTTGCAGAAAAACGCACTCAAAGTTAATGTTTTTTTAAATTGTGGAATAAAATTAATGGTTTGCTGTGTTTAGGACAAACTGTAAGAGTTTATGTGCTATAATCCTGGGGTCATCCCAGGCTGGCTTCAGTGGTAACAGATTTACCTGAACTGGGATCACTCTGAACAAAGTGGTCACCTAAGTCCGTGATAAGAAAATTAATTATGGAGAATAGACAGAGCTGTGGAAATTGCTTGAGGAAAACTGCTCCATTTTGAAATGAAATCTCAAAAGACGTATATCATTTAAAGACTTTTCTAAGTATTACTCTTGCAGCAATTATGGGTGATCAACCTTTGTAGCAGAATGCTTAAATGCCCGTGGTTGGGTGAGACCTGTCATTTGTCTCTCTTGTCAGTTTCCTGTTTTCTTGAGCAACTCCCCTGACCTGGCTGGCAGGCCTGCCTGCCCTGAAGACCACTTTCCCTTTCCTCGTCCCGCACTGGGCCGGCAGAGAAGAAGAGAGGGAGGGGTGGAGTAGGTTTGGGAGGTGGGGGGGTCGATGAGGGTCTAAGCTAATCTGACCCATTGCTCAGGTCAGTGAGCTGCTTACCGGGTCTATCCAAACATAGGGGCTTGTTTTGCTAAAGCTGTGGAAAGAAGAAGTACCCTCTTAAATCAATGCTTTACTCAGAGCTGTGCACATGCAAGGTTGTTATGCGTGAAACCACAGGAGGCAGAGCTGGCACACAACCAGCAGCGTGCTCCTCTCCTTCGTACTCCCCTCACCATGAAGGCTGAGGAAAAAAGAAACTCGCTTCTGTACATGGCCAACTTTTTCAACATCACAAGCTGTATTGCTGCATTTTTTAAGCACAGCTGAAGCCTGTGCAACAATTTCTCTACAATTGCTGTGGCGCGCTTAAATGCAAGAGCATTTTCATTTAGGCCTTACACAGCGTGTGCTCTTCCTATGACAATTGGAATTGCTCTCTAAAATGCATCCAGCTGTATGTACTTATCTTTTTCTCTTGACATATTTTCACAATAAGGTCCAGCCCTGATCTAATCGTGACGCTGCAGGGAGACCAGACTGAGCAACGCACATGTATGTTTGTTGTGCACAGACTGGAACAGTTTGAGATTTTACTCCACTCTTCAGGTATCATATGATCTAAAGAGGAATGTAGAAATCAGCCAGATTTATTGTTGCTGTTTGACTGAGCGTTTGCAAAGGCAAAGATCAGTTTCTTTTAGCTTGAGGAGGCATTTAAGGCATCTTTGAAGTAGCTGTAAGACTTTTCAAGGCACTAAACTGTCTTGTTACAGAGAAGACCAGATGCATTGCACACTGCAGAGGTGAATTGTCATTTAGATTTAATTTTTACGAGTGCCCAAAGGCACTTCTCTCAAACGGTTCCTTCCTTTCAGCGAGGTAAGGCGTTGTGAAGTCGTCCGGCCTGATGCGGGAAAGAATGGAATTCACATTATCTTATGTCTCTTCTGCAATTATAACTCACACACCTGCACGAGGTATGTTCCCAAGCAAGAGTATCACGAGTGACTAAATGAAGCGCAGTACACTTGAACCCAGGTTAGATGGGACTTCTGCCAAACATGGCCACTGGTAAAAGGCTCTTGTTGTGACTGTAAACAAAGGCTCTAATTCATCATAATGGTACTATGGGTCCAATGCTCTGGGAGATGCAATGGCCAGTCTCAGTAGCTTAATTATCTTTCTAATTTGTATTAGCACTGGCTATCCTCTCAGGGATAATTATGTATCTAGTGTGTGAGCAAGCTTAATGAGGTTAACTTAAGTCTTTACATGGAATAAGGGTTCAGTCACCTTATGGAGGGAAAACAGCCGCTGCTGCTGATTGCTGTGTTTTTCTCCTATATAGATGTTGACCATAAAGTCTTGAAAATCCCAGTGGAGTGCAGAGGTACAGTGAACTTATTCTCAGTGGTAACAGCAAGCAGAGGAGACAGGAAGTTAGTTTGTGGTTCTGGCTGAAGAACGGTCAGTTTAATCAAGTGAGAGTGGCGCTCGACAACAGCTGAACCTCATCCATGCTGACCTGTTATAGATAAAAATCAAAGAATGTTCCTAACAGATCAATATAACCTTGGTATCATTCACCACATTTCCTCCACCACCCCCCTCCAGTGACATTTTCAAGAAATCTCAGCACTTCTACCAGCCGAAAGTCACTGTGCACTGGAGTGAATCATGTTTAGCAGGTATTGATGAGGCTGATAAGAGCTCTAGCTCGCTTCTTGATATCATCTGAATTCCCAAAGTCCTGTGATCATGCGCTGTTTCCCTCTCAGTCCATACATGATATATTGCGCACCACCAGCACAAAAGGCCACATATTTTCTCTGATGGCTGAGTGTAATCCACAGCTAAAGAGCCTCCATTTATTTGCTGCACCCCTCCCATTTGTGCTTGCTCAATACTTCGCTGTTTTTACTGCAGGTTAGGAAGGGAAACCATCTTATCTGTGACTGGGGGGATTTATTAGTGCGAAAAAGATAATTGCTATTCATAGGCCACTGGGGGCTGATTTACAACCACTAATATTTAGGATTCCTAGAACCATTTTTTTTTCTCCTTTTTTTTATCTCCAGCACTGCCTGCAGTGGAGAGGGGAGAGAGGTCAGGTTGGACGATGAGGGATGGGCCGGGCAAAGCCTCCACTCAGAGCAATTTGGCTGAAGACTAATGTGTAAGGAAGTAGCCGACATGAAAAGGCCTCGTCCACGTAGGTCTGCCTGGAGCTGACAAACACCTGTTCTATTTAACCTGTAATGAGTCTGCAGCTCAGGTCTGTCTTGTCCATTTTTGTTTGTGGGAGCAAGAAAGCGTGAAATGGCAATTAAAGGGAAAAAATATGACTTTTAAATCTCTTCCATTTAAACATGTAGAAAGATATCAGGAATTTTCACACCAAAACCTGATCTGTGTTCTCTGCTTTCCTTCTTCTCAAACTGGTTTGTGAATTGGCAGTGGAAACATAACTTATCCTCACAAAGGTCATACCTTGGTTATGTTGACACATATGTATTACCTGACACACAGGTAGCATTTCTTTTTTTTTTTTTTTGGTAGTTTGGGAAGGGTTTGTTGCAGGCAGGCGAAACAGGAAATGAAGAGGTTTGGGCCTGTCTGTCCGCACTGATCCTCCAGCTGACCGGGAGGCAGCAGGGGCTTCGGCGAGAGCACTCAGATGTGAGGTCATGGGTTCAAAGCCCAGGTGTTGTGCCCCGCAGCGGGACACTTCCCAGTCTAAACACTGTAAATGATTTTAGAGAATGTAAAAAGGCTAACCTGAGATCAAAGAGATCGACCTGTGAGGAGACTCTTTCTACTGTATCTGTCAAAGACTTTTGTAAAAGCACTAATCTGCTCCTGTTACTGTGTGTGTGGTTATTCTCTGTCCTCACTTCAGGGGTAATAATGTGCTTTATATTAAGTGTCTGAACACACCAGCTGTACATTTTCATGTATACCAGATAACAGAGTCAAATGTAGGTAAAAAAAAAATCACCATTTGTTCTATGTTTTGGTGAGCAAATTTGATTCCAGATCACTTTAGATAGGAGTTAAACAATTATCAAATTTAATTTTCAATTTGTTGTCCAAATGAAAAGCGCATATCAGTGGATGTAAACTGTGATATTACAGCAGAAGAAAAAAAAAAAAAAAACACGCGCTGCCGGAGAATCCCAAGAACACGCAGCTACTTCTTTTTGATTCCCATTTCATTGATTTAATTTCTCATCCTTAAGAGATGTCACTTTGTCTGAAAATGTATTCATCCTGCATGCGCGACTCTTAATAACGCTAATCTTTTTGCCAGAGCAGAAATCTCATGGAGGGATAATCTGAGATAAATATAGTTAATTGAGGCCAGGTGAACTTTCTTTATCAGCAGCACAGTCAACCAATCTGAAGTAAATGTGATAATTAGAACGGAGATGTCTTCACCGAGAACTGTCCTGCAGCCATTTTCCTCGAATTATATCTTTCATAACACATCAGAAATCTATAGCAAATTAGTGGTGCAAATGCAGTAATGTTTCTCACAGATGTATGTAAACACGATAATCTGGAAGCAATAAGCAAGAAAGACGTCTTCTGCAGTTGTCTCTCTACAAGCATTTGTCTCTGATCTTGAATGACATAGCAAATCCTACTGCAAATTTTATAATACAGCAAATCTGCCAAACAAGATGTACCTTCTCTCTGAAAGAAAACAGATTTCAGTCAAGTGAAAAACAAGCCCTACTCTTTCCCTTTCGCTTCCTGGTGAGGTATGAAAGGGTGCTCTCTTTGGCCATACATGGAGCCTGTGCTCCGCCTGACCACCATTAACACCCCTGAGAAACCACGTCCTAATTACTCATTCAGCCTGACAGAATCTCCTTAATTACAAACTTCATTAGCCTGCAGGACTTTGTTTTTCTCTTGAAAAGGAGGGAGCAGGGGACAGCTTGGGCTGAGGTGCAGTGGAGGCAAGGGGTAGGTGCTTTATCACCTTATTCCTCCATGCGTTTCTCTTTTCTTTCTTTTTTTTTCAAAGATGTTAAGACCTCAGTCAGAGATCTAATTAGATTCATGGTGAGAATCAGACACCTTTTAACTAGCCTCTGGAGTCCCCCTAAAAGGACAGCGAGATGCAGGGTAAGAGAGGCACAGAAAATTAAATGGACCTACAACTGCCTTTCATGTGTGAAGTGGTCTGATTTGCCATGTCCTCACCTCCAAATACAAAATAACCTGCAGCACTTGCACACCCTGCTACCATTATACCTTGCATATAAACACATAGGACTGCCTGTGGGGGGAGGGGAGGACAACAGCTGCAACAAGACCGTGTGCAGTGGCTTTGGCTCTTGCAGTAATTGGACTTGAAAAGACATATATTACCATTACTTCATTTATATTATTCGACAACCAACATCGCATCTCTTTCTTCTTACTGCTGGTTTATAGTCCAGAATCATTAATCTGAGAAAGTGGTGCACAGCACTGCAGATCATCACACGGCATCAAAGTCACCTGCCAGTCATTTCTGTGGGTTACATGCATTTAGAGTTCATATGTTCACACTGCATGCAATTATATGGCAGACGGCTCTTTAGCCAGTGAGCATAACCACCAGTTAGAGTCAGGTGAAGCACAGAGTACTTCTCAGTTGCTGCTAATGCATAATGGAGTGCTGCTGCAAGACCGTCAGTGTTGGAGGGTTCCCAACCATCGCTGGTCAAACTTCAAAGTCTTGGTGTACGAGGAGCGCGGCAGCTGCTGCTGCTGGAGGAGTAATTATTTCACCTTAAGCTTACATAAACCCTCCGCAAGAAGTTATGCTTGTTATTAATTAGAAGTCAGCTCTTGGAAACTGCACTTGAGATCGTTGGACAGTGTTAGCATCCCTCTCCTCCAATGGCTAGGCTCAGCGGTGTGGGGGAAGAACATTATGAGTGAATGAGAGTGAATGATTAGCAAGTATAATTTGGGTTAGTTTCTCGGTGGAGGTGTTCACTGGCCCATAATAGATGTCACAACCTGAATTAGTACTACCAATCATTTACACCGCCCATCAAGTAATGCTCCAACTGTGGGAGCTGGCACACTGAAACCCCACGTTTACGCTCAGAGCAAACAACTAAACGCATCTTCGTCTCTTTGCCTAAACACGTCAGAGTTTCAACTGTATTTTTCCCCTGTAACACATTTTGAACACATGGCTGCACTTTTATGACATGACTGAACTTTTATGACAGGGAATTCAAGAGCATCTGCCGCCAAAGGAAAGAAGTAACCGACATAAAACTTGTACCTTTCCCAACCTCATATTCTCTATATTACTTCCATGTTTTGTATCCAACTTGTGCTTCAGCTCTGCAGGAGTTGGAGCCCTCTGTCCTCAGGCTCCTGAGTCAAAACCGCTTCTTTAGTTAGGTGTTTCTACTGAACATACAATCAAAATGTTTGTAGCCACAAACCAGGACATCCAATTTCTTGAGACAAACCCAGAGACTATTTTGTCGGAGGAGCAGAGAATGCAGAGATACCCACTGCCTACCCACAAATGCATACGAACACATACAAGAGATGCACGCGTAACCCCCGCGGGAAATATTGTTTGTGAATATTAGTCATGTTAAAACCAACTTTTAAGTGCCTGTTGTGAACAGAGAGGGGGTTTTTGTGACAGCACTGACCAGGGAATTGGCAAGGCTTTGGATCCACGCCACAAATATCTTTAAAAAGCTGATGTTAGTTAGCATAAGAGTTGGGTTGGGGCGGTCATGAATTAACGTTAAGTGTCAAGAAATTGCTATGTGTGTGTGTGTGTGCGTTATGAATCTGTAGTAAATTAACCTTCACAGAGAATTAAGTGTTCTGGTCAGTGGTCCTTGTCAAGTTTATACATTTCAAATTAAAGAATAAAAAGTGTTTAGAGCACTGGTCAATATTTGACATCATAACACTGTTAAATAGCTAGATGTATGCATGCAGTAAGCTACTTCTACATGTCTCAATATTTGATTTTTTTTCAGTCCCAACCTTGTGATTTATAAATCTCATATTTTCTATCAATCTATGGATCAAACGAGCATGTTTTAAATGATCTCAAATCTTTTTGCTCCTTCATTGTTGTCATGATTTCACAATTTCAATAAAGTTAAAATAGAAAAACAGCACCACTTAATGGTACATGTTGTCAGGCTAGTGTTTTGGAACTAATATAGCAAGAAGTTATGCTTTTAATTAATTATTCTATTAATTATAAATGATTAAAATATAACAAATAATATATATAGGCACATCATTGCAAGAGTTTAGTGCTTTGTTCAGTGCCAATGTGGGACGCAAACTGCAAGCTGGTCATTTTTAATTATTTACACAAATACATGTATGTTCTCAATGATTTGAATTAAAGATTTAAGATCAGTTTGCATTGCATCATTTAAGCCAATACAATAAAAATGCTATAAAAGCAATCGATTTTCTGCAAAATTGTGTGTCTAACTTATTACGAATAAAATTATAGGAATGTGTAAGGCTGTGAAATAGATAGTATTTACCAGTGTGGGTTTTGTTTTATTCTGATGTTTCACTTAGCTTAGCTTAATGAATCCAAACATCTAAGATTACGTTTTGAATATGTGTCACTGGCTCAGTTGACTCTCATGTGGAAACGGAATAAGGAAAAGCGATGCACCATCCACCATCCAAGTGCACAGAAGCCTCTGTCCAAAAACTCCACCACCACTATGTTATGCTGCCTCACTTTCCAGACACTAAGCACTCAACTGCTGTCAGACTCAGCCAACAGAAACTTGATATTTCATGTTTTTAGGGGGCATGTTTTCCTCCCTCATGGCTACCAAGAGGGGGAGACACAGCGAAGCTCAGACGGGTGCAAAGCAGGGACAGAAGAACAGGTGCCCACAATTTCACCTGTCTGTTCAATAACTCACACAGCAGCAGCTATATTGCATTTCAGCTGTAATTGTAGCCACATTTCCAGCACGGTCACAGAGATGAAACAGCAGGAGAGAAGTGGACTCTCCAGTTTTGGATGTGGGCTAATTTCATTGGATGTGATCATATCCTGACATGGAACGACCCAAAACATGGACAGAAGAATTAGCAGCCTTCGTGTGTGTGTGTAACAGAGCCTGAGACAAGAGCGAATGTAGCTTCAACAAGCCAAGCACTCCCACAACCTACTCAGCCCGCAGCAGGTAAAAACAGGAGCTTCTAAAATCTGCTTTTCAAAAAGTACCTGCTGGTTGTACCATGGCACTGGCCAGCTCGCAGATGGACCCGTATCAGGGCTGATGATGTGGGAGGGGACTCGCAGGTCAAGAGACACAAAATAGTTCAGCAGGCACATGTGATATATTTAGTGAGGCCATTGTTTGTTTTATTTAGGGAGCGAATTGAGGATTTTCCAAACTGCAGGGCCCCTGAGGTATTTTATCAGGTGTACAGTCCGCCATATGTTACACATTAGTGCTCTGGGGGGAATGCTGGTTGCAGATACAACCTATAAAATGTTTGGAACTTCAGAGGACAGGGGGGTCGACAATTGCTCTCTTCAGAGCTGGTGGATATGTGGGAAACACTTATATGCAAATGAAACTGCATCACATTACCGCCCCAAATTCCCCCTATCATTAGAGAAAATAAACCTGAGGAATCTGCAGGCTAGCAGCAGGTCAGAAGAATATTAATGCATTAAAAGTGAACGTTGAAGCCAATGAAAATAATAAGAGGAAAAAACAGCTAATAAAGGCCGTAAACTTTCTGAGGCTTCCCAAACTGAGCTGTGCCTGTGCAGGCCGGGTTCGGGCAGATGCTGGAGGTGTCTGCGGAGTGTGCAGGGCATTGTGGGACGGAGGCCAAGAGAGAAGCCTGACAGAAGGAGAAAGAGGCGTCTGTGCAGGTGGAAAAAGTTTAGTGTTTCTGAATCGCAGCTCTCGATGAATATTTCATCGCGAAATGGCCATTTGTCACTTGTAGGTCTGCAACATCTCTCGGTCATTTGTTGTCTGCGTGGTGACCTCGGTGGACGTGGGCAACGGAGCACCAAAACCTGCAGAGTGAAACTCTGCATGGGTCTGCGAGTGAAGCTTGTAATGTGGCTCTTGGCTTCGTTCATCTATTAACAATCACATTTTGGTGCCAGGCTCTTAGTGTGTGTGTCTACAAGCTGTAACCCTGCTCTGAATTCATTAATTCTGATGGAGAATTTGAAAAAGAGGGGAAAGGGACATTTAGCAGGCTAATCACTGCCGGGACAGCACAAGAAATAAACCGTGTTCAAATGTGACTTTACATGCTACGTATTATTTACCACTTTCTCATTAAAAACACAGTTTTACTTTATTTCAGTCTAGATATAAACTAAAACCTATTGTCTAACCAAGTTAATGTAAGAGTTCAGGCTTTAACTTGAAGGATGTATGTCATTGAACGCAGCAGGCCGCCATGTGCTGCATTTACTGGCTGCGGCTGTGTGTGTGTGTGTGTGTGTGTGTTTTATCACCCATTTAAACGCCTCATCTTCTTCAAAATCTAAATAAGAAATACATTCAAATCGATAACAATAAAAAAGAGCGTCTTATTAAAAAAGATTTTCTGCGTCTGCGCACTTGCGGCCGTGCCGGTAGAAAGTCTAGTCCGACTAGTCCGAGTCAGTAAGTGCTGACTGCGCCCGCTGGCAAATTGAAAATTGCTGCGTTTGGAAAACATAATCATGAGAGTACATCATGGCTTCAAACGCCCCTCCCTCGTTATTAATAATAAAGAAAGAAACTGAATCCGAGGCTCCGATGTTTAATTTATTATTATGTAAGCTATTTGAAGGGTGATTGTATGGTAATTGCTCATTAGTCTTGTATATTTATCGCTGCACCTTATGTCAAGGCCAAGGGAATTGTGTAGGGTTCATTCTCTCGTTTCAAGGATCAATTTCAGAGGCAATTTGTGAGACAGGACAGATCAAGTTAGTCCTGACGTCGTTTTGTGACGGGGTCGGCCTACAGGTGCCACCCCAGGAGCCTTTATTTGAGATGAAATAAAACCAGAGAGGCTCCCTGCGGACGGCACGTTGACAAACCATCCAAAGCCATCCTTGAAAAAAGCCACTTCTCCCAATTTAGGAGATTTCAGCTCGATCAATTATTGACTTTGAGCACTAATACGAAGCCTGTCTGACGCCCATTCCCTCCCTGAGCCAGTATTCACATTAGTGGTGTCAGCGGACGTAATTATACCTACTAATTGCAGATTAGAGGTTTTGGGTCAGTGGGGTCACTTGATAGGACCTGCTACTCTTTTCAGTGACGGATAATCATTTCACGTCGCGGACTAAATGTTTCATGCAGCGGGGCTTAGGTCCAAAACGTCCAAACTGGCTCGGTCGTGAATATTTAAGGAATAATCACACTGTTCACGGGCCGCGATGATTTATGGACTATTTGGCCCCTGGACGGAGCGCAGCAGCTTAAGTTTAGATAAGCGGGTCACCAAAGGTCCCCACAGCTGGCCCTTAACGCACAGCACGAGCGCGTGGAAGAGGGATGTGATCTGTGAGGGCCCACTTCACATCATAACACACACACACACACACACACACACACACACACACACACACACACACACTGCTTGAATCCTGTCCAAACCAATTATATTCATGTGACCTTAGTCTCAAAATGCGCTTGATCCGAAAAGAATGGCGCGTTGAATTTTTAAGACGCAGAATGTATTTAAATAGCAGCCAAGCTTTATACTGACATGCGCAATGATTTTTTTTTCTCGTTCATTTTGAATGAGACTGATAATTTCTAAAATTCCTACCTACATTTTTTTTTTTTTTTTTGTGGCTTATTTAAATATTTCTGATGGGTGCCTTCGGAATAAAGAGTCATTTGCAATTTAATTCGGCGTTGTAGAATATAAAGCCAGGAGCTCTTCATTTGGAAAATTTGCGCTTTGAAATGTGTAGCTTAACCTGTTAAACTCTCATCTCTGCAAAACAGATTCATTTGGTTTCCATAAACAGAGACATTATTATTATTATTATTATTATTATTATTATTTTAAAAAAACATCATTATTTTCCTGGTTAAAATGAAACGCGTCTAAATGAAATAGCGCCAGGTTCTAATGAGCAGCCTGTCCTGTCTCCTGTGTGTCCATACAGGCGCACACAGGGATGGAGAGGGAGGGGAGGGGGGGGGGGCGCCAAATTTGTTTGCGGCGGATCAAGGCTCACCGCCTCCACTGCACTTTCTTTATCTTAATTCCAACTTGAAAAGATATAATTATCTAGTTTGAACAGGACTGCTATCAAATCCTTCTTTAGAGGCAGGGTAGGGAAAAGCTCGAGTGGATTGTGAAGCTCTGAGCCGCTCGGTGTTGCCCGAGATAGGAGTAATGAAGTTGTGGAGTCCGGAGATACAAAGGGCATTAACCTCATTAGCATGAAACCTTTTCTTCTAACTATTGTGGGACCCTTTCAGTCCTCTAATCCCCCCTATTTCAAAGCTGGGTTTGTAATAAAGCTTTTAGGTTTTTTTTTCTAAGCTAATGGTATTCTCTAAAGATTTTTATTGCTGTTATAATCTATGGGCCGATTAAGAATTCCCTATATGCCACCCCCCCACCCCAACCCAAACCCCTAAAAACAGCTCTTTTTACTTTATGAAACAATTAAACAAACACGTGCACCTCGCAGTAGAAAACACTGAAGTTGGGCTTGTTATATATTCACATGAGATGGGGGGGGGGGAAATCATAATCCAGTTTAAATGTGTCTGATTTAGAAAAAAAAAAAAACACTGCTCATTGTTGGTTTGTTTGTGCGTAAATAGGGAATCATTTCCTGCTGCAAATAGCATCTTTTTAGTCCAGCCTACAGCCTCCTAAAGAAGTCCTGCAATGTCCCCGTTCACTCCACAGCAGCAGCAGCAGCAGCAGCAGCAGCAGCAGCTTGCAGCCTGGTGGAGCCCACAAGACAAGATTTTAAACAAAGATCCCATTTTGCGGCACATTGCAACCTTCCCTTATCGCGTCGTGAGGGGTAGTCAGATTGTACTAAATTATGTCCAACCAAGCCCCCTTGGATCCGTGGATTAAGAGATTAAAGTGGACCACTGGGCAATGCATCCCCTTTCCCCCTCATATTACTCGCATGATAATTGCCTAAACTGATTTGCACTTTCACAAAAGCTTGCAGGGACTCTTTGTAGCTGGGGCGAGCAGACGCTGCAGCCCCTCAAAAATAAAACTAATGCCGCCTGTATCAGACTGAGAGACAGACGCAGGGCCGAGGACAACAAATTACAGGCTGCACCATTTCTGCCTCTTGTGTTTTTTAAATTAAACTCCTTTTAGCGCCCTCACTGCGCTCCCATCCAGCCCTATCAGCGCCCTGTAACCTTCGCTTTGTCAGAGGCCTCCATCCAGCTGCTCTGCATAATCAAAAGCCTATACTTGTACTGCGCGCAACATATTGATAAAACTTTATTGACAAAATATTGACAATTACATACTTCTTGGAAGTATACTTTGTGTTAAAATTGTAGCAAACTTAACACAAACACAAAAATTATTTACATTCTGTAAAAGAGGGTTTAACAGAAACATTAACTTTTAGCATTTCTGTACATGGAATACGCTCAGTGCTTGAAGTTTTTTTTTTCTTTCTCTCTCTCTCTCTCTCAATTCTTGCTTTTAGTCCTTCTTGGCAACTTTCACTGGAGGGTCAAGTCCTGACAGAAGGCTGCGTGGGGCCACAGCGACACATTGGTAAAGCTTTAGGTTAAAGGAATGTCCTGACACCTTCCCTTTAAGTACTTGATCCGTGGTCTGATTCACTTTTTAGAAAGGTTTTTTTTTTGTTTGTTTTTAATCGAATTTTTTTGTTGTTCTCTTTTCTTTAAAAAAAAAAAAACACTATAACGCAGCACCGCTACTTCATATGTTTTCACAATCACTTTTACACGAGAATCATTAATTAAAGACTGCACACTTTGTATAAAGGAAGAAGCACGACATCTCTCAGTTTGAAAATAGAGTTAAAAACAAAAATTGTTTGTTTGTTTTTTTCTTCTTCTTGGTTTGAGAAAACTTGTCAAATTAAAACAACTACCAGAGGGAAAAAAAACTATACCATGCAATTCAAGTTTTACAAAAGCAGTTTGGTGTTTTGGTATCTTGAGTGGAAGCGTTTTTGTTTTGTCTTTTTTTCTAAAAAAGAAAAAAAAGAAAAGAAAAGAAAAAAAACCTTCTGAAGTGCAAACGTCCAATATGAATTGGAGAGGAAAATTAGGTGTTGGTAGATGGGAGGTTGTAGTGGTGGTGGTTGGTGTGTGGAAGGGTTCAGGTAGGCGGACTGAGACACCGTCAGTCACATTTTCCTGGGTTCGTTTGGACTGACAGACCCACATGGTGACAGCAGTGCCACCAGTCGGGTTTCTCTCACCCTCAGCTGCCGATCTCCGGAGATCTGAAATGTGACATTGGCTTTTTACCCTCTCACTGTCTCTACACGGCATCCTTTATCCATGTCTTCCTTCACTCAGACGCTTATATAGTCTGTTTTTTTAATCGTCCGAAGTGACATCAATTTCCTCTGGGCTCTGCTGTTTCGTCGCCAGTCTCCACCGGTTTATGTGATGCGATCCTTTCTTCTTCTGCTGAGACTCGGAGCCCTCCTCCTCCAACTTCTGTCGCTTGAACTTCGTCCTCCGGTTCTGAAACCACACTTTTACCTGGAGAGGGGAAAAAAGAGAAAGGAAAGGGGGGAGAGGAAAAAAACCTGGATCAGTGTCACGAGATAAACCGCGATTGGCCAGTGCGTAAAACCACGCGTAAAAGGGACACATTGTTTGGATGGCACAGCTAAATGCGAGCAGGCAGCGGTGGAAATAAAAAAGGTAAACTGTGACCTGCAGTTGGTGATCATAGAGGAAACAATCGCCAGAATAAACAAAGATCAATTATATTCTCAGCAACGTGTGAATCCCGTCTTTTAAATGACAAAAATCGCAGACCTGCAGTTGTTACTCCAATGAATGATATTAATCTGACGCACAAACTGTGAACTCAGCCAATAAAAGGTCAATCAGCTCTGTTTTAAAAATAAAACGCTGCAAGTTCTCACCAGTTAAACCCCACAATATGCTGTAAAAACAAAAAATGCGACTAACTCAAAGGCAAAGGGCTGAAATAAACAAGAAGCCCTCTTATTTATAATCTCACAAACACTTGCTGTCTGGGAAAACTTTTGACGCTCCATCTAAAGTAGGTCAAAGTATTTTTTTTTCTAACTATGAATACTTCCAAGCCATCGTGAGAATGTCAAGAAAAATAAAAGGAATCACATCCACTCATGCCACACATTTAACATATATGTTCATACACTCCTCTAAATCGACTCAGCCGTGGTAAACGGCACCACGGGGGAATTACCAACATCTAAATCGATAAATTGTCTGCTCCTGCTTTGTCACTCTGCAGCCCTTTTAGCTCTTAAATGGCAACTGAGGTGAATTTAATAAGCCTTCAGTGGGCTAATTGAAGTAGGTGATGGTTAATTTCTCCCTTCAGCTCCTCCAAAGGCCCCGCCGTCCAAAGGAGACACAGCGGACAAAAGACAGCGGCTGATGGGCTCAAACAGCATCTTAAATATGGCAGGGGGAATTCACTGAACCCGCCTCGCTCTTTGTATCGCCTATCCCGTAAAATGGTTAACTGGTTAATTTGCCCTCCATTTTGAAAGGCAACATTCTCCCCCCAAAACAAAGTAATTCAACCCCTCCTAAAATGAGGTTAGGCCTATACAATGACAGTGGATTGGATCCAACAGAAAGCCTCTGTCTTCGATTGACAACATGCATTTATGGACCCCGCTGGGTAGAAACAATTCGGTGGCTGATTATATAAGATTATAGTTTCGCTGACTACATGAGTCCTCCTTACATACATTACATACATTCATTTTAAAGCGGCCTGATATTAAAAGGCTCCACGACGCACGGTGCCACGTTAAGGAGAAGAAAAGAAAAATACCACATTCATCCCACTACACACCAGCCACAATGCGATGAATGTCTTTTTATAAAAACAACAAAATGACCATGAGGTGTAAGTAGGCCCGTCCGAGCAGCCTGAACACGACACACCACACCAAGAAGCAGCGTAACCGGTTCAAAATAAAAATGAGCGCATTGTCCAGGTGAAAAGAAAAAGGCAGGGTGTGAAGTTTAAAGCCGGGTGAAACCTTGGGATTCTTACCTGAGTTTCTGTGAGGCTAAGGCTGTGGGCGAGCTGTTTTCTCTCTGCTCCCACCACGTAATGGTTTTTCTCAAACGCGTGTTCGAGCCGCAGCAGTTGCGAAGGTGAAAAAGCTGTCCGGATTCTTTTGGGCTTTCTGGCCAGCGCGTTGTGCAATAGGAAACTCTCTGGACTCGTTTCATTCCCTGGAAACGAGCAGAAAACGAAGGTGTGTCATTCATTTTTTAATTTATTTTATAAGCTCGACATTTCTGTAACAAACAGCAGGCCTGCGCACAGAAACAATAGTCGACTGAGGGCAGACTGGAAATATGGCATGACAATAACGTCTGAGGAGAAGCTGGACATCACCCAACAGCAGAAGATAAATTATGGAAAACCTTTATATTTTAAATTATTTATTGTGTAAGATTTTCCTCATGTGACACATGTGAGAGCATCGCATGGAGGGGAGACGGCACAAAGCAGAGGTATAATCCTGGGCCTAATTAAATTAGCTCCAAAACAGCCTTAGTATACAAAATTACAGGTAAAATGGAAGCAGCGTGAAGACGTCAAAATACACAGCAGCCAAAAAAACACGTTAGGTATTAATTTCGAATAAATTCCTCTAAAAAATGATATTTTTTCTTTCATTTGTCCGAAAAAAAAAAATAAATAAAACAAATAATTACAAGTATAAATACAATGAAAACGAGCAACAGCAAAAAATAATAATAAACGAATATTCTAGTGGGAGCATCCCGCAGGTCAACTTAGTTAATAAAATTAAAATGAGTCCAAATTTGACTCATGCCAGCCTTAGATAATTAGCAAAAAGGCTAGTCAAAATAACTGTCCAAACTACTTCATTTTTTCCCCTAAAAACAAAAACTTGCTCTTGTGGTTGAAATGTGAAATAAGCCGAAGAATAAACTGCAGAGCAGCGAGATGCAATAGTTTCGTTTTTTACGCACGGATATAGATCATGTGCAGATCATATATAACCTGCAGACCAACAGTGTACAAACATGTCACATTTTCTAGCGGTCTTTTTTCAGCCTTGAACAGACGCTCCGAGCAGCAGACGGCCACAAAAGCCAAGGCAACCATTATTATTATTATTTTTTTACTCAGCATTTTTTTCTCCCGTTTTCTAAATGAAGAGATGAATTCTAGATGAATTTTAGTGCAATAATCCTTTAATTAAGTGTCTGTTTTGGCCCGATAATTTGAGGTGATGGACTTTAAACAACGATTTTTAATTCCATCTACATCCTGCTCTCCGTGCTGATGGAGAGAGAAAACAAAATCTGTGACCACTCTCCGGCCGCTCGGTGCGTTTCGTGCGTAAAAGTGAGCCAAACGAAGCACTTTGATAACTTACCTTGAAATCTGTGGCCCAAGTACCTATATCTGTGTAATAACCAGGGGTAGAAAGTTGATGGGTCCCTTTGCTGGCTGGCAAAAAGAGGGTGCGGACTGTGCGAGGATGAAAGCGGGTGAGCCAGAGCGTGCGGCGGGGCCACCGAATGCACAGGGACGGCGGAGTTTGGCGGATGAGAGACCGCCTCGGCAAACACCAAGTCCGGGTTAGAGTAGACGCCCCTGCCGCCGGAGTGAAAGCCGTTGAGAAAGGGGTTCATCTGGCCGGAGTTTGCATAGCTGAGAGCCGCTGGCCTGATGGGCTCCTCGGAGCGGGACGCCGGTACAGGATTATCCTTCGCCACTAAAGACTCTATAGTAAAACACCTCTTGGGTGTAGGTTGAAACATGGTCTGATAGTCCAGATTCCCCAGTTTAAGTTGAAGTTGTCGTAGGCGCTCTCGCTTAAAAAATACTCCACACCCAAGAAAAGGGGGAAAGTTTCTGCGCAGTAAATAAGTTGGGAAACGGCGGCTGTGTCGAGAAAGCCAAAATAAAAAGTGCTCGGCTACTCCCAGACTAATCCATGGATGTGATCGTTTTCCTCGCCGTGTTCGTGCAGGCAGATTTGTTAGTTCATGAGCCTAATTAGCGCTGCAGTCCCATAAACAGCTTCCTCTGAAGGCTGTAATGGCATGGTGATTGGTCGCTGCCGCTGCTGCTCGCCTTGAGGTGGAGAAGGGGAAGACGCTTAAAAAGTGCGTCAATGGGAAGCAGGGGCGCGGAGAGGCGGACTCGAACGCGCAACACGGAACGGATTCGTCCAGAGAGGAGCCTCCCGAGCGCGCGCGCGCACACATACACACACACACACACACACACACACACACACACACACACTCACGCGCACATATCTCCAGGACATTTAACACACTCATCTGAACCAGTAGAAAAGCTCAAGGTAGCCTGCTTATTGGCATTTACGGCCCCTGACAGGTTCAAACTGATTTTTTATAGGGTGGGGGTGTGCGTGGTGTAAGTACCAGCAAGTGATTATTTTTAATTATGCACAACGGCGTCGCGCAAACATCAAATCAGCTCTATATTTCGATGCTATGCGCGCAGATAGTGTTTCGCTGGAGCTTAATTGGCAGCCGGCCTTCATTTATTTCTCAATTTTGCTCCTGTTTCCAGCTTTCTAACTGTGTTTCTGTGGTGAAATTGTTCTTGTGTCGTCCCTGCTCCTTTTAATTTTTCCTCAGATTCCATTAGGATAAGTTTGAAATTGAAGGCGCTCTTAATTGCTGCTGGATGGGATGTCTGGGAGTCACAAACAAGCCTTACATGTAGAGCGTCTTGTCACCCACACAGGACAGGCTGACAGCGTCTCCAAATTCAGCAGCAGCTTCCCACTGATGTGGCGTTCACGGCGGAGTGCTCAGGTGTTTGTTGGGGTGTCTACCTGTGACTGCAGGCTGCCACCTCTGCTGTGGATCAGGGACTGAGAGCAGCAGCACAAAGCTGCAGCCATGGCCGCGCGCCGAGGGCCTCCACAAAGACACGGTGCACGCTAATAGCACGCGGGGTGACAGTCACGAGGCTGCTGGAAGTGAATAGATACAGCCCCAAAACTGAGGGATGCTGTACAATCTGTTTTAATACATTTTTATTTCTGTTTTTTTCCCTGTTTTGGTTGCATGTTTTTGACTTTTGATGTAAATGTTCATGTTTGGTTATTATGACTTCAGATATTGGAACATTTAAAATGCCTGTGAAATCTCACATGTGATAAAAAAATATATATTTATTCAAATGTGTGATGATAATCTAATAGTAATAATAATGATGATAATAATAGACGCTAACTTCTAGTCTAGGCTGTATACGTACAAGTGTACTTGAGGTTTTATTTATGCGGGTGTGTAAAGAGTCTCTGTGGAATGAAATACAAACTAAAGACTTAAATAGGCTCTCAAATCTGTCAGAGCACTAACAGCTGTACAACACATAATGCGTCGGATCTGACATTTTAGAAATGTCTGACTCCAGATTACATTCTTATTTTTAACACTGGCTTGGCCGGCTCATTAAGGTATAGGCTTTTATTTTGAAATATCACCCAATAAATAGCAATGCCTTACCCATGAGGCACATTATTATTATTATTATTGTTGTTATTATTATTATTATTATTATTATTATTATAGCACATCGTATCAATAAATCAGGGCAGCCTAATTCAAATCCATATCCAGCACATTTTTTAAGGAGAAGTCCAGCATGGTTGGGTTTATTTTCACAACTTTAAAAGCATGTTACTGGTTTGTTAATGACTGCACACTGACCACTGCCTGCATGTTTTTATTTTCCTGACTTTTCCACTGAGTGAACCATCTCATCGCCTGCTCCCACGCGGCGAAGCGTGCGGCTCCTCTCCGCGGTGCTTTACCGGCCTCTAGTGGTCACATCATGGTAGCGTGATAACATGGTGCCAAAGCTCAGGTCTGGGGAGCTTTAGGGTGTCCTCAGGGCAGAGAACCGGCAAGTCCCCGACAAAATGAGTGGTTTAGTTCCACTGATGCTCCACTGTGTGGAAGTTAGAGCTGGTACTAGAACTGTTGGCATCTGAGATCGCTCTCTGAACACCTTCAGCGTATTCAGGCTACTAACACAGGTCCCCATCCAGGTGTATTTTCTTAACTGAGATTCTTGAAAATGGTTGAATTCTAGCAAGCTGGACTAAAACAGATAGTGGAAGGAGCCCCGCATCCTGTAGCTTTTCCAAAGTCAAATTCAAGCACTTTAAGTATTTTAAAGTTGCATTCTAAAGCACCCTACAGCTATAGTAAATAACATATACTCAAATGAGTTTGGCTCTCTCAGACTTCTGTATGTCATTTAACAAGCAAACTATTCAGCCAGATAGTTTATATTATGCAGTTAGATTTTCAAGCACACTCAAAACTGTGAAAACCTCATCAACACTTAAGGATGTCCAGCACCTGTACAAGCCCTGGGGACGTTTGTAGAACCAGCTATTTTCACATCTGTAAACGAATGACTCATTGTGACCCTGAATACATAAAACACCCCCTTGACATAAGGTGCGTGTCCGTTTTATACCCTCTGATGTAACTTTCACGGTAATAGACACACATTGAAACATTTGTGGAAAGTCAGGAAATAATTCCATATCACCACCTGTAAGTTTGGTGACTTCTTTCTTTAAAAACAGGCCAAGTGTACTGCACTCTTTAAAGGTGATATAGCACGAGACAAACTTGACAAGTAGGTGGTGAGCAAACATCTTTATTAATAAAGGCTTTATCTGTACACATGCAGCCTGGTTTGATACCGTTGACTGCAGCAAGATAGAACCACACACTGGATATCAAGCAAGACCAATTGAATAGTCTAAGCATGCACATCAAAAAGCCCACTAGTTGTTTACCGGGTTAAGAAGCATCTGAAGCATTAGATGAAGAGCAGAGATCACTGAAGCAGATGACAGATTCCTTGTCGTTGCCATTACTAGAGTTGTGGATCTGTGCCTTAATATTATACCTATGTAACGGTTAATTACTTAAAAGAGGCAGCTGGTGATACACTGAGTTTGATTTGAAAGTTGGAGCAGGTACATTGGTTTTCGGTTTGTCAGGTATTAACCCTCCTAACCACTGGGGGCAGTCATGTTTACGCTGATGGTTTGCATGTGGCCTAAGTGCACACAAGTTCATCAGCTGGTGGTGTTTTGGGTGGTGAGAAGCCTCTGGTTCAAAACTGCTGAATGTCAAAATAAAGATGAAGGGGAAAAATCCCTGGGAAAACTACTGTCTACAGATATTTAATTCAAAGGGAGAACGCACATGAGTATCTGAAGCTTGTAGCCATTAATTCACCGTTGTGGCCAACTGGCTTATGGGATACTAATTTTGGTGTTTTTCAAAATCAACTCATCATTAACCGAGCCAATTGGATGCAGAGGTTGTTGCTCAGCGGCGGACAGTGGTCCATCCATCATCATCTGTCTCGTTCTTTGTGCGACGAGGGGTTTCTTTGTCGGAACGCCAACCCCTCTCTCCATCGGCATCGGCATCGCGATCACTCTCCCTCTCCCTCTCCTTGGGTTGGGCCCGCTCCTCCCGCTTTTCGTCGCCTCCACGACGCCAAGAACCTCCTGGGGAAACAAAGATGCTCATTAGGACACCAGCAGGAACATTTTCCAGTTAGAAAGTTTATGTTTGTCCAAATTGGTGGGCACCTTTTTAAGGCAGTAATTAAACAGGTGAACAGCGACCTCTGCTGGCTGAATACTACACCTCCACGCAGTGCTCCAATTGTGTTAGACAAGACTGCTGTTATAAGTTCCCTCTTAAGTGTTTGTTCTGTTTAGTAACTTTTGCAGCCTGGCAGAAGAACTGCTACGGTCTGGGAGTGTGGTCGACAACTGCTACAATGTTTTGATCACACATTATTGATTGAGGCTACAGAAGACAAATCTGAAGCCTGAATGTTACTGCTGGCGGTTCTGTTCAGCCACAAACTGCTTTTCAGTGAGAACTTTACATATCTCGGCTTAAAAAAGACATATACTTTCTATGCAGCTAATTCTGTCATGTCTTTAAGGAAAACTGATGCGTCCTATGATGTATCCTTGATATGTATCTAATAGTCATGTCATTGCTCTGAGTGACAACCTGTCCAGCCTCTTGTCCAATGTCAGCTGAGATTAGCCCCATCCCCCTGTGACCCCCGAAGGATAAGCGGTGTACATAAAGGATGGATGGTTATCCCATTCTTAAATCAAGCCCTGCCTACCTTCATCATCATCTCTGGGTGGGCGTCTTATTTCGCGGTCATCCCGGCGGTCTCTATCACGGCGGTCACGGTCACTGCGATCGTCACGATCACGGCGATCGTCACGATCACGGCGATCATCGCGGTCAGCGTCGTCCCTGCGAGACTCTCTCCAGCTGCTTGCTTCCTCTGTGCCTCCTCTCCTCCAGCTGTTCTCCTCCCTGCGGACACGAAAGGACGCTGATTAACAGAACTCAGACAGATCTCTGAGGCTAGCGGGGACTCGTTCTGCATTTACTACAAAAAAAAAATTAATGGATTAACAGCCTTACCTCTGTGGACGACGCTCTCTGAAGCGGTCAGCGGATCTTTCCTCTCCTTCACCGTCACCGCCGTCCTCCTGGGACTCATCACGGGGAGGACCCCAGCTCTCCTCTCGGGCCTTCTCCCGTTCACGCCAACCGCCTGCAATAGAAACGTTTGCTCATCATCCCGCTGGACATTTTCACTCACTGATTGCTGAATAAACCATTCTTCAGGTATCGAATGGCTACAGTCTTACCAGGTCTGCCCAGGGGCTTCCAGGGTTTGGGGTCATCGCCACCACGACGTGGCCCATCATCCATGCCTCTCCTTCCACCTCTGTCATCATCACCTCCTCTTCTGGGGCCCCATTCATCATCACCCCCACGCCTGGGAGCCCTCAAGTCTTCCAAGCCTCTACGAGGACCTCTGTCATCATCAAAGCCACGCCTGGGACCGCGGTCATCATCAAAGCCACGTCTCGGGCCGCGGTCGTCATCTCCACCCCGGCGCAGGGCGCGGTCGTCATCAAAGCCTCTGCGTGGACCACGGTCATCGTCCATCCCTCTGCGTAGAGGACGGTCATCATCACCGCCACGACGTGGGCCTCGATCATCATCGAAGCCACGACGGGGTCCTCTGTCATCTCCCCGGCGAAGACCTTCTCCTCGCCTGAAGGGCTGCTCTTTCTCCTCTTTGTCATCATCACGGCCCTCCTGTCTCCAATCCCTAGGTAGAGCACAACTGTTGTTAGAGTAGCCCCTCACGGTTTAATGGGTTAGCAATTTAAAAAGTGGGAAGAGGCCGAGTTTCCAACACAAACCTTTCAGGCACAGATCGGCGCCACTCTGAATCACCTCCCTCTGTGCGCTTCCTCCATCCTCCCTCCTCCTTTTCACCCCAGTCCTGCATTAGCAAAACATATCGGTCAACACACATTGTGAAAGCAGATCGGGATGACTCGAAGGTCTGTAGCCCTCATTTGTCCCTACGTGACAAGACACTGTGACGTAGTATCAGTATCAGTTATGACCACAAACCTTTAAGATGTTTTGGCCTTTAGTTCATTACCCTGCACTCAATCCTAATATATCCTATATATGTGACATCATATATATTTAGGCTTCCTTCCATCACATCTTCATATCAGGGAAAACATAAATCAGATGCATCACAACTGGGGAAGTGCTGGCTTTTTTACTTTAACATCAAATACTGCATGGAGCAGGCACAGCAGCATCAGTTGTCTGACAAAGTATTAATAACACACTTAATATATTACAAACTGTTTTTTTTTTTTATTCAATGAATTTGGGACCTGGTACATGAAAATGAACTACAGGTGTAATCCCTAACTACTGCAGCAAGCCTAATTTTAATATTTTATGACAAACTATTGTGATAAGTTATCTTGCATTACATTACTGATAGACACTATTGATTTATTGATTGATCTTTATACTCCAGTGTATCCTTTAGTGTAGGGAGTATTTCACAGTGCACTAAAAGTAGTAGTGCATGATTTTATAATCCAATTTAGATTTTTTTTCTTTTCTACACATCATATCATCATAATTGTCGTGGCCAGCATCAAACTTGAACTGACTGTGAGACCAATTGTGTAGTCTCAGCCTAATTTGTACCTTGGCTTTCTCCTCCACAGGGCCCTTTCTCTCCTCCTCGCGGCGGCGTTCTCGCTCCTCGATCTCTTGCTGACGAGCACGCTGTTTGCGTTCCTGCTCCTCCAGCTTGCGCAGACGCTCCTGGTACTCCCTCTCCTCCTCCTCTCGTTGCTCCTGTTCCAGGCGTTCGCGCTCCTCGCGCTCTGTAACAAACAGGGAAATAACAAGGTGTGTTAAAACTATATGCGCTCGGACAGAGTGACACCTGGGCCGCACTGCCTACCTCTACCTGTGCATGATGGCAATCTGACTATCACAGTAGCAAAAAAAAAAAAAAAAAGCAGAGCGTGACATTCTTGGAATGCCTGTGACTATCAGATAAATACCAAGGATTAAAGTGGAAAACATTTGTCTGACTGAAACTTTGTGTAATTTTACTTAATATGCAAGTGTCACCCAGACAAATAAAAATCCCTTCCTGTAGTACTGACTAACCGCTGCTGCCAACATTTCTACCGCAATTTCCTCCATTTTCTTCCTGGTGGCAACTACAAGTCTCTGTAGCTTATGTAACCCTGCCCGCTTTATCATGACTGACGGGCTCACAGGTGTCTGTGTCCCACCAAACGGAGATAAATTACCTTTCTTGAGCTGCTCCTCGTGGATACGCTGTGCCTCCTCCTCTTTCTGACGGTAGAAAGCATTGCGCCTGTCCTCTTTACGTTGCTTCTTCCTTTCTTCTAGGCGCTTCTTCCTCTCCTCCACCAAGCGCTCCTCGAAAGCTTTCAGTTTTTCCTTCAAAGCAGAACAGTGAATTTGAAACCATGGCTTCAGTCATAAAGTCTCTCATTGTCTTCTGCACTGGGAAGAAAGCGTTTCCCCTATATGCATTCAACAGCACTGGTGCCATTTAAAAATCTACAAAGACGCCATAAAGTCACTATTTCTTCTGTAAGCAGCCAGAGTTTTAGCTACATTGCACCGTTTAGCAATATGTTACTGGTTATTGGTTGCAGATCTCGCTGCCTACCAATTCTTATTATAATTAGAAGTTGGACAGAAAGCGCTGATAACACTGTACCACGATGTCTGTGTGTCTGACACACTAATGCTGCACTTGTCTGTCCATGCGCCGTCAGTCTTCATTACAAGTAGTTAAAACAAAGCGCCCCAGAGTTAAAGTAAAGCTCCACTGTACTCCTATACAAACCCTGCAATGAAAATGGGATTTTTTACTGATCCTATTGATATACATTCTTTGTGTTGGCATATAATACAGTTGCATCAAGTTATATACGACTCATTCGACAATTCATTGATTTTGTGTTTATATCTTGATGTCAAAGTTTGATTGTGCAGCGTCAGAAGGGGAAGATATAGTGAGTGTTGATAGTCTGCATATACAGCTCTCAGTGTAAGGACAGCACATTGTCACACTCACACATGTAAACAGCCACGCAAATGAGAGCTTTGTTTCAACTAAGTATCCAAGCAAGACAGTCCATTGTCTGCTGAATGCTGTAATAGCGCATCACGCATTGGTATTTATCCTTAATCATTGGGTAATAACTTAATTTAGCTGTGAAGGTGTCAGAAGATGAATTACCACCTCTGACATGATCAAATAAATTACATAATGATTCATCATTAATCATGATTATTGACTTGGCTTTTCTTCTATAAATACTGACCCCAATAGACTCATGTATCAGTGCTCAGCTTGAGCTTATGGGAGGATTAAATGGTCTTACCTCATAAATGAAGCTACGGGCAGCAGTTATTTTGGACAAGAAGTTTTCTTTGTCCTCCATCATCCTGGACATGCGCTTCTTGTGCTCCAGAGCCTTCTCCCGTTCAACTTTCATGTTACTGATCTACAATGAAAACAAAAAGGAAAATCCTTACATTCTAGACAATCATCTGGCTGTATTAAGTCCTTGATCCATTTGTTTATTTATTACATACCCTCTCCTCCTCCTGGAGCTCCCATAGTTCCATGTCCTTGATACGCTGCTCTTCATAAGCCTTTTTGATCAGTGGAATCTCCTCAAGACGTTTTGCCCTCTCAAAGTAGTCAATCTGAGAAAGAAAGAGAAACATTAGAGTCCAATTACCATCTAGTGACCAATACCATCCACTGAAGTATCACTCAGTTACCTTCTTCTCCTGGTTCTTCAGACGCTCCTGAAGTTCTTTCTTCTCTTTCTCCAGCTGCTCCACCTGTTTGGCCATGATGAAGTCGGGATCCAGCTCCTCAAGGTCCTGCAAAACAAAACAGATGTGTTGGTCTCACCTTGAAACTTTACAATGACCTATTTCTGCAATATGGAGTTATTTTGGCTACACTTTACCTCAATATCAATATCCTTGAAGGCCTTGGCTCCAAGTTCAGTCTTCTTGATCTGCTCCAGCCGCTCGCGGACCGTCTTCTTCTTGATCTGCTCGTGCTCCTGCATGATGCGCTCCTTCTCCCTCTCTTTGGCCTCCTGGCGCAGCCGCTCCTCCTCAGCCTTACGAACCTTCTGCAGCTCAGCTTCGCGCTGCTCCAGCTCCTCCTTCTCACGCTGAATGTTCAGGCTCTCCAGGCGCTCCTTACGTTCCTCAATGGTCTGTCTACGAGCCAGGATGCGCTGGTGATCTTTGCGGGCATTTTTCAGATAGGCAGCAATGGCCAGCTGGTTCTGCTCATCACGCTCTTGCTGAGAGGTAACAAAAAAGTCGAATTAAATGACAATGAAAAATAAAGCCAAAAGACACTAATTATGAATCAGAGAGAGAGAGAGTTAAGTGAGAGAGTGAACTCACCAGGATGGAGGCCGGCTTGATGATCTGAATGGCCTTGGCCAAGGAAGCAGACATTGCTGTCAGCTGGTTCCTTATCTGCTCGGAGGGCATGTTCTGTAGGAAAGGGCCAACGGGGGCGTCCTCTTTGGTCGAGTAGTTCAGGTCAGAGCCAAAGCTCAGAGTTCGAGAGGTGTGGTCTATGCGGACCTTGAGGGAAGAAGGAAATGTCAGATAAGTCATCATGATGACTGTAATACACTTTTTCTGATTTATCAATAATGTTAATGCATCCGAAATGCAGAGCCTTGACTTTACCTGCAGGTCACAGTGTCGGGCAGCATCCACAATGGAGCGCTCCAGCTGGAAGGCGTCCACAAATGGAACCAGGGACGCCAGACGGGTGAACTCAATGCTTTGATAGATCTGTGCAACCTAATATGATTGAGGCAGAACAATGAGAGAGATTGACCATTACAGTGTGGCTGTAGATGTGATTTCAGACAGAGTTCCAGGTGGATGAAACGGGCTGAAGAGATTACCTGTTGCAGGAGCCTCAGGATGGTATTACTCTGCAGGTGAGGGACATACTGCTGCAGATCAGCCTCCTTCTCCGCCTGCTCTCTCACCCAGTTCAACACCTAGTAGGAGAGCAAGTTTGTTACCAGATGCTGGGATGAGAAATGACAAGCTATGATAAACTTAGTTAAATAAATATAAAATAAACTAAAAGGGATTTTTCCTTATTATGAAGCTAAACGCTGTCAGATTGTTTACCTTGGTCACTCTTCCGCTCAGCTTTAGGGGATGAAAGTCTACTTCAAGCCAGTTGTAAAGTTCTTTTACGTCAGGTACAACATACTGCAGCAGGTTAAATCTCACCTAGAATAAAATACAAATTCACAAATATTTATCACTTTTACCAGATGAAGGTGAAAAGCCAAACTTCTGCCTACTGAACAAAGCTTCTCTCTAATGCACATAATGTACCATGTCATTGATGAGACTCTGCCGGGTTGGTGGAGACTGCAGGCCCAGGAGAGTGGCCAGCCTGCGATGCTTTTCCACAATGATGCCATCCATGTCCAGCAGCCGAGCAATATCAGTGCGCTCGGGGGTGATGGGAATAGACAGTGTCGCGAGGAGGACTCTGGTGGACATCCTGAAGGTCGAAATTAAGCATTATTAACCTTTTGGTCACTACCAGATCAAAACTTGTGCATTTATTATAACGAATAAGATACCTCTGCATCTCATCTTGGGTCAGATTCTTGCGCATCTCCCTTGAGAGGTGATAGAGCCGGTGGAGGGTGCAGGCGTGGAAGAGAGCATTTCCAGATTTCCAGAACACAGTAGACACCTTGTTGTAGTAGTTGGCCATCAACTGGGGTTTGGGGGGTTTCTTGGAAAGAGCAAACAGGCCATGGATGTCTTCAACAGCCTTGAATGCCTCCTAAAAAAAGAAAGAAAAAACAAAAAAACATCAGTAACAACATCATCTTCATCATCTTTAATTTATACTGGACGTCGACTACTTTCTGAACATGTTTTACACCTTTAACTTGTTAGTAGGCTAACTCATGCATACATGCTGATGTGGACCTTAAGAGAGATTCAGTGTTAGGTGCACAGACCTGCCAGAGCTCCATGCTTATGGCGCTGTCCAGCTGCACCAGGCGTGTCTCCAGGTGCATAGACTGGCTTTCAGGGTTGTTCAGGTTGATGGCAGTGCTCTGGTTGTGGTGGCGCTGGATCTGACCCAGATGCATACGCAGGTTGTCGCACAGCTTGCGGAACTCTGCTTTACGGGTGTACTGCAGGCAGAACTTGAATGCTGCAGAAAAGATGACCAGATATTATTTCCAGCATTTAGGGTCTAGTATGACTTTACTGATGCTGTAAGACTGTATGGTCTCATCGAATTAGGTAAAGATAAGCACTATATATATATATATATATATATATATGTGTGTGTGTATATATATATATATATATATATATATTTCATATGAATTTGTTCATAAAACATGAATTCCTTTATTACTGGCTGAAAATGAGAATGGCTAAAATTGTGCCATGATGTGTACACAGATTATCATTCAGTAACATCCACACATGAAAACATACAATAAGACATCAACATACAGACTACATGAATACAAAATGTTCTTAGTAAGGTTTTTAGTGTGTGTCACTACCTTGCTGGGCAATGTCATGGTACAGGCGCTCCACCTTGGAGTTGTTTCGCAGCAAGTCCAGGCACTGGCGGTACGACTCCCACAGAAACTTAACCCAGGGAGTGAGCAGCAGGCGATCGGTACGATCCTGAGTGTCCTCTCCACTCACAGCGCTCAGGAGCACACTACAGCACACAACACCACAATCTGAATAATCCACTTTAAGTTTATCAAGCATATGCAAATCACTTTACAGCCCCTCCAACAAGATATTTGGAAAGACGTCTTATGGATGAAAGAAAATGCTGCGAAGAAACATAATTTCTGCATTTAACATTTGAGCATCCTCACCTTTCAGGAGTCTGGATGTTGTCCAGATCCTCAATGTCCAGGACCATCTGCTGGGACTCCTCCTTGGCTGTCTCAGTCTTCTCCTCCGCCAGCTTCAGGTAAGCCCTGACCACATCCTCCAGAGATTTGATATTCACCTGCAAGCAAAGACAGACGTTATGCTTTTAACTCAGAGGACTTTGGTTTAAAACAACTATGTGACACGTCACACATTTCTCCTCACACACCTGCTGGCAGATGTTCTTGTACTGGTACAGACCCTCCTTGGCCAGGTGGCTCTTGCGGAGATCCACGCACAGCTCCAGGTACTTGAGCATAATGGGCTCGTGGATCTTCTGCCATGTCCGATGTTTCTTGCTCTTGATAACATCGTACAAAACATCCAAGGCTGGCTGTTTCTTGCCAACCTCAAGAAACTCTGTAGAAACACAGACAAATGAGCAAATGCACGCTTAATCTCAGATCAATAGAAACCGCATCAGTGCTGATCCCACATCGCACTAGTCACCGTGGTTTGCTGCCTGACATCGTTAGGCCTCAGGTGCTTGTTGAACATGAACATAATGAACCAGCATTTAGCCAATAAGTTAGCTAAAGGACACTGTCAATAACGTTACAACGCTGCCACGGGTGTGAGCAGTTGTCTAATAGCCACTCAAGATGCGTCTGAGAAATGTCACTAATCATTACAACAGCCAGTACCACAAAAATGTGCTAGCCGGTTAGCTTGGTGCTGATGTAGCCGTCAGTGAGCGGTGTGGCTTGCCCGCCATTGCAGCTAGTTTTAGCTAAGCTAACTGAGGCTAACAGTTAGCACGACCGTCTGACATCTGTGAAACACGAAGCGTCATGTCTGCTCACCGTTGGCTCGTTTGAGAGCATTTTCTGGCCTCTGGAAGTACGCCGGCATGTCGGTGGCCTTCTAGTGAAACTCACAATTGGCTGACTTGAGTGGATTTAGACAAATTTCACCAGTCCATCCACGCCACGCACTCATCCGCTTCAACGGTGCTGGCTGAGAAAGGAAGAACCTCGTGAGCGGCCTAGCTAGGGATGCCAGGTGCTCCACACGCCATCCCTCTATCCCATCAGCAGAAAAAAAGGTTAATGTATCCGTATTTAGGATTTCACTGTAGTTACACTTATTTTTACACTCAAAAAAGATCCTACAAATTATTATAATGATAATCTTTCTCAAAATAATGACGACCTCCAAATAACAAGAAATTATCTCGTATTAAGTATCTCAAAATTGTGAGGCACTCTCTCAAAATAATGACTTGAGAAGTCATTTATTTGGAAATATTTGAATAAACTTGCACATCGCTTTTTTGGTGGGTGAAAGGATCAGCATTCACCCCTTACTTTTTACACACATAGGTCCACTATAAAAAATATGTATAATAATGAAATACAATACAAAGACAGCAACACAGATATATGATTATTCTACAGTGATTGGAGCACATGCAGACATTTCTCCCAATGTTTCCAAAAACAAGAGGAGTAAGCTACCCTGTGTCGCTTTGTGTGAGCTCATTTTATTACATTACATTACTTTCTTTTTAAATCAATGAGTCTACATAATATAATGTCATACTGCCCACCATCATTTGAGCAGTTGCTGTAAACCAGCACTATAAGGAGACGGTCAATGAGACAATCCCCAACTATACAGCCGTTAACATAAGCATGCTACTTTTAAATATTTGATACGGATAAAATGATTTTTACACCAAAGCACAGCCACTGGCGGTAGCATCTGTATGAGATCAAATGAATGTATCAAGATCCAGTCATTTGTCATTTTACAACACAGGACTGCACAATGAAATGTAAGATGCAGCCTCTTCGTGCTACTCACACACGTACAGAATATATACAAACATTTAAATTTAGAATAAAATAAAAGCCTGAGGAAAGGAATCATTCTGTAGTCTGGTGGTAGGACAGCACATACCTCTGTATCTCTGGTCAGCAGGGTGAACAGGCTGTTGCTGAGGTAGGTATTGTCTGTTTGTATCTTTTGGGTTCTGTGCAGGCGCCTCACCACACTGATACCACTGATGCTCAGTGGATGGGTACCAATGATGACCTGCATGGTTTTATTCAGCCTCTGCAGAGCCCTCCTGTCCTGGGCCGTGCAGTTTGTAGTGTTTCCAGTCAGGATGATTGCTTCTCTGTAAAGATGAACAAGAGCTTTTTTTTCCCTTATGAAAGTCATTTCAGGGTTCATGTTTGAGAATCCTGAATTTGTTCTCTCAATGTATGTGCTTGCTCTATTTGATATGTTGTTATTAATAACTTGTGCAATTTAAGATCCTGGAAGCTGAATAATCTAATCCTAAAGTATTTATTCTGAATAAATCTCCCCACTGTAGCGCTGCACAACACTGGATAAACACAAAACCTACAAACGGGGTTTTTTAACAAACCTGGCAGCTTTGGGTGTATAAAGTTCCCGTATGTGCGACCCTGATGGTGCGTTCAGGGTGAAAATTGTCGATGATGTTGAACTATGTAGGCTTCGTTCTTTACTGCATTGTCAAAGCAAAGCCCCGCACTTTCTAAAACCACATTCATCAAAACGGACATTAGAATTATATTATTCTGTGGTATTTTAGGGCAGTCTTAACTCTTATGTCCTGTTGTACAAAGTTATTCACACTGTTGATGGAGAGATGTTCTCTAAATCATTACCAAAGCTGCAGTGACACTCCTCTCTACAGATGACATACAAATACTGTAACTTGTGATTCAAAATATCATAGAAAACCATCAAAGGAAGGCTGTCGCACCAGGTTTATGCTCTTCAAACGGGGCTATTCTTTTGTTACACATATTTTAATTGCATTTCAAAATTGCAGTGAAGGCTTACTATATCATACATATGTACTGTGGGGATATATTTAGGAATAATGTAGAAAAACATGATAAAATCCATATCGGACAGGACTCAATCTTTTAAAAATGTAGAGTTTGAGTAACCTTGAACGCACCATTACCGCGGCAGTATCTCCAGCTCTGATTGGTTGTCAGCAGCGTGTCAGCCCTCCTGTCCCGGAAGGAGGAAGAGATTTCGCACAGAGAGTAAAGTCTGTTGACAGCAGAAATCACTCAGGCCAAGTGACGAGTTTGAGCACATTCACTGTCGTATTTTATCGATCTTTTATCGGTCCAGCATCGTCCTGTGGTTCCTGGACCAAGCAGGAGCTCTTAAGGTACCTCACAGTCACAGCAGGCTGCACAGAGGAAATGGTCGGTGCTCTTCCTCCCCTCAACTTGTGCTTTCTGAACTCTTTCAGGTATGGGATATGGCAGCGACTGAAACACAGCTTATGTTAAGCGTCGGATTAATCGGTAAGTTTCACATCACGGGTCCTTTTTTTATTTTAGGTTTTCAAGCCTAGTTCTCGAGCCCCAGACTCACTGCACGTCCAGGAGGATCACATGATGCCAGTGTGACCCGAAAATGACTGATCAGCAGGGATCCACGCCCCTCATTGGTCCATTTCTCCTGCACCAAATGCATCCAATAACGCAGATCCCCACGTGATAACGAGCTGTCCCATCTTTTATAATGTTAAGAGTCCATACATGACGTTTAACTCTGGTTTGATTTCTCCTCCACCTAGAGAAAGATGTGAATGGAGACACACTGTGGGTGTGGTGCTACCCCTCTGTGGGCCCAGACCTGAGGCACGTCCTGCTCAGCAAGTGCTGCCTGACACAGGACGCCCGGGATTTCCACACCTTCGTGTTCGGTCAGTTCTGTCGTACCTGGTACTACATCAGCACGGTGGAGGTACAGGAACCCACAGCGCTAAACAAGGTGCAGCGTCCAAACTCTGTCATTCAAACATGGAAACAAAGGGCAGCGAGAGAGCTGCAGTTTCTATATTTCTATTATATTTTCATTGAGTTTTATTTCTGCCTCTGTGTTCTTTCCCTTCAAGGTCACTCATTTTTCTGTAGTTGTTACAGCAAAAGACTTCAACCCTGAGAAGTACGCAGCTCTCAGTAGAGTACTCTGCAGGTACACTACGCAGCTCAGATAACACTATTTGTACACTCGTCGGTAAAGAGAGTTTGTTCATTTAAGTGGTTTACTTTTGTTTAATATCCAGGATGTACATCAAATACGGCAGCCCCGTGAAAATGATGGAGGCTTATGTCGCCGTCCTCACCAAAGGAATTTGCCAGAGTGATGAAAACGGCTCATTTTTAATTAAGGACTATGATGTTCGGAAAGCGTACCTGGCCGGTTCAGTCAAAGGTAAGACGACACAGTCCTTAAGAGGGACATGGGCAAGCAGATAAGAAAAGGCCATATCGTAGATCTAAATTTGGACAATCGGCTTTCCCCATAAAGGGCTGTAAACTCTGAAACACATTACCAACCAAAATCAATTCAGTATGAAAATCTTATACAACAAAGATGAAGTGCTGACTAAAAGCAAATGATGACAACAATTAACAACAGTTGATTGAACAGTTGAAAAGTTGCCAAAAAAGACCAGTGAATAGAAATGTGTCCTGTGCCTAAAAGCACATCTAACAACCATCGGCAGCAGGTTCCACAATCTGTCGCCTTTCAGTTTTTGTGGCTGTGACTGTGATATATACAAGAGACAATTGTCATCAGATATAAGAGACGAGGAGCCGACCGCTAATGAATACAGTTGCTAAAAGAAATAAAAGACATTTAAAAACAACAAAGAATGCAAATATAAATAAATGCATAGAAGAGACTGGGCTGACGTGCTCGCAGCAGCACTGTGGACCATCTGGAAGCGAGTCAGTGACGACTAAGGCAGGCCTGCATATAGAGAGTTGCAATCGTCTGACCATGATTTAATGACAGAATTGGCTTGAGTTGGGACATTTCCTTTTAACTGCACAACTGATTTGCAGTTAAAAGCTCTGAGTCAAAGATAATACCGTCTTCTTCTTTCATGTCATACAGTTCACCTCCATGTTTCTGTTCCTTCCTCAGACGTGGTGTCTCAGTTTGGAATGGAGACGATCATCCTGTATACCGCCCTCATGCTGAAGAAGAGGATCGTCGTCCATCACCCTCGGATTGAAGCATTGCTGGAATTTACAAGGTGCATTTAAGACTTCCAAATGTTTGGCTCGAAACTGAAATCTTAACTTGGAGAATGGTGAATTACTCTTTACCTGTTGTGCCTCAGAGTTCTGCCCACTCTGACGTGGCACAGGAAAGACTGGTCCATCCTGCACCCGTATGTGCACCTGAATGATACTGAACTAGAGGATCTCAAGAAATGCCCTGGTGAGGCTGCCTCCTGCTTTATTTTCTCAAATTAACAGGAAACCTCACCATCTGCACCATCACCATTGTCTCCCGGTGGGGAAATGAATTATTCATGCACCAGTATGTTCGTTGTCTCCGCAGGGTATGTAGCAGGATTTGTAGATCCGGAAGTAGGCAACAGATCGGACTTGTTTGATGTGTACGTGAACCTCCCAGACAGTGTCATCACAGTATCCCAGAGTGCCAAAGGTACAGTATGTTCAAAGTTTCAAATGTTTGACGGTGACAGCGTTTCCCTCAGACTGATGCTCAGTATCCCACCACAGAGGCCATGGCCATGGGGAAGTTACACAAGGACGTCGGCCACCTTATTGTCCAGTCTGCAGAGGATGCTGAGAGGTCGGATAGTCAGGTCATTAAGGTGAGAGTTCTCAAACGTGTTCATCTATTCAGCCCGCGGTTGAGAGAGATGTAGTCTTGAGTCTGACATGACGCCCACACATTACTTCACAGGATATTTCTGTCAAGACAAAAGAGATCCTCGCCAACTTGGTGGCCCTGGCTGACGAGAGCGAAGACTCTAAAATCACATTGGAAGGTTTAAAGCAGCATCATTTCCCTCCGGCAACGGAGAACTTCCTCTTTCATTTGGCAGCTGCCGAGCAGCTCCTCCGGATATAATCCTGTTCTCAGACTCTGCACTGCAGGACGACCTCCTGTCAACAGCGTGGACTCTGGCCGTGATGTCCTCTCCTACGGTGGGATACTTACTGTCGTCTGAAAGGCTTGTGTGCACTCTCACAGTCATCATGAGAGTGTGCACAAGGAGCTTTTTCACAGAAAATCTTCGTGTGAGGTAGGAAAGTGTCACTAGCATCGAATGTTATTGTGCAAGGATGCGCTTACAAGACACATTTTGTACCAATACCAGGATGTTTTGTGTCATAAAAAGCACATGAAAAGACTAAAACCAACAATTAATTGAACTTGTCTGTGCATCCTGATATTAAAAACAGTGATCCACATTGTTCCACAGTTACTTCATTACGATGAACATGGTAAGTCTTACTGCCATAATAATAAAACACTACAGATCTAAATGTGTATTATTGCGCAGCTGAAACTAGTTCTCAACATTTAAATTTCTCAATTTACATTTACTTAACCTTTTAAAACAATCTTTAAAGACGAACTCACGCGCTGTTGCTTTTGGTCTTTTCATGGGATTTGGTGACAATAACAAAAAAGAATAGGATTATGCCAGCCTGATCCTTTAACACAGTAGTTATGCACAACAAGGAGCTACAGTATTTGTCTCCAGTGTTGTGAAATGGAGACAAATTAGCTGGCACCCTTTCAGATGGCACATCTGATGGAGACTGCACCTGATCCAGATGTCAGTGTCCGCTCCTCAGTGCAAAGCAGCATTTCAATCTTGTTCCACGACAAAAATATTGGGTTCTCACTGTGAAGAGTCAGAGATAGATTTATATGAATGCAGCAAGAGCAGCTGAAATGGCTTCTAAGTAATGACCAATTATCATTATAATTCTTATTCGTATCACTATTATTAATGAGTTAGTTGATAGATACTGCATTGTACGTGGTTAACAGATCACAATTGCAAAAGATGTTGCACAACGTGTTTTTTTTTTTTTGTTTTTTTTAAACAATGTCACATTTTGTATTTTACTAATAACTTTCGTGCTGCACACAAATGAAATACGTCGATTGTGCTGAGGCTTTTTTTAAACAGTGTTTTATAAAAAGGTGATCATAGAGGACAAGCTGTTCGTCATCAATCTGCAGCTGATCAACTAATGATTGGTGCTTCCATGTCCACAGTGATTCATGTCTTACTCTTCAGGTTCTGTTTTATTGTTTAAATGTATAATTAGCGCTGTCGTTTTACAGTTGAGTACATTTTCAACCACATTGCCAAAAGGATGATTCAGACAGAGTGCAATACATATAAAACCGTCATGTAACTTTGAAAACTAAATGTATTTTCATGAATTGATGTAATATTTCCTATCAATAAATACACCTAATATTCCAACTAAATAAATTTACTATCAAATGAGCAGCTTTTTGCTTTGCTTTTGCTTGTTGCTCATGTATTAAACAAAACATTTCACATGAAAACTGGGAGGAATCTTTGTCACAAGCATTGCACATTTTCAGCTGCATGACATTAAAATTTCTTATCATGCTTTTACAGGACGTGTTTCGGTTGACTTTGTATTGACGGCGTGAAACCGCTCCTCAGAGCCCTCTATGGTAGTATAAGTGTCCGTTGTCTGCTGCGGTCCGCAGCTTCTCCTCTACGTTTTCCTTCCTTATCTGTAAAGCAAGGTCAGAGTCAGCTGCGTTCATCACAAGGAAAACACCACAGCAACAGGCGCATCCTGAATCTCACCGTTCCCAGTTGTGGAAAGAGACTGAATGAGACGGGGATCATCAAGCCCAGAGCAAACGCAACAGTGGCGTGACGGAAAGGAGCGACCAGCAGAGAGCTCCTCTGGAAAAATCTCGTTCTGTAAAGGAAAATCTGCCCGGTGAAGTCTGACAGGTGCCTTTTTTTTTTTTTTCTTCAAGTAAATAAAGTTCCATTTAAAGTGACTGACCTCTGTAGGAGGAACACTAAAAGAGTAGGAACAGCAGTGGTCGCACCAAACAGTACAGCTCTTGACAGTGCAGTTTCCCTCACAGCCTGAGTAACACAAAACAAATATTTACCACTGCAAGTTTTCAATGACGAGACTCATTTTTGTGCACTTGCTCCTTTTTTTAAACCTTGTCTCCCGCTGCTTTAGAGAGGCCCACAGGATTCCCATTGGAATCAAACACTTGGATCCCAGTTTCCGACTCCTCACTTCTGACTGTTAGCACGTTGAAGAAGGCCAGAGCAGCTGCACAGAGTTACACAACATGTTAGTTTAAAAAGACCTACCTATTATTACTGGATCCACGCCAGCTGGCTTATCATTAAATCCAGAGGAAAAAAGAAAATAAGCTCATGATGCACCACTCTGTCTGCTTTGGGTGATGGACCTCTGCGTCTACTGCCTGACATGCAAAATAAAGTAGTCTGACTTCTATAACACTATATATGCTACAGTATTTTAGTTTTACACATAGAGAACTTACCTGAGAGTGGGATTGGTAATATGGACCTAAAGAACGTGTGGAGCGGTGCGCTTCTTACACCTAGTCGGTTAATGAAAAATTGAGGAAGGACCTAAAACAAAAAGATACAGGAAATAAAAATGAGGCAGCATTTTTAAACCGTAAAGTAAAACATTCAAGTCGACATACAGCCCTCCCAGCAGACAGATTAAAGGAAAAATCTGAACAAAAGAGTAGAGAAACTAATGCAGATGCTCCCGTGCACCAGAGCTCACTGAACGGTTTGGTGGCTGAAAATTATGTGAATAAAATGCTGAATCCTTTACAGAGAGCGTCTCACAAACGTCTTCGTAAGACCAAATCATTTAATACAAACTTTCATCTTTAGTACATCTATTTAGTGACGTCTGTGGCTGGCTCTGATTTCAATTACTGGACATTTTATTGAACATTTTCTGGCATGGGATGAGCTCTATACCTCAGTATAGCTATTTCAACTCATAAATAATTTCACAAATAATCATTAATATCAGCTTTATAATTATACAAAATATCCTTTTCCAATCTATTTTTAAAGAGTTAAGTGAAGGAGCCCGCTCTACGTCCTCTGGAGGCTCCTTCCAGACTTTTACAGCAGGAAATGTAAAGAACCTTTGTCTTTTTTCAGAGAAATAATTTGAGGGAATTCCCTCCTAACTCACTCCCATTATTCCAAAGTAGGTGACAGGCTCGGCTGTGATATCATATATTCTGTGAAGTGGCTCGAAGACCTCGGTCATGTTTCCTGAACACTGGAGCCGGTAACGGTAATTTTCCTAGCCTCTCTTCATAAGATATTTGATGCTGTATGTGCTTTTGTTAAGTCTGGCTGCACTTGTTTTCTTTCTATCTGCTGTGCGCAGGTCTTTCTTGCAATAGAGATCTTGACCTCCATGAGACCTAATTAAATAAAGGACATATTTAAATAAATGAGGGAATATCTTGAGGAGGTACAGCGTTCATCCCTCCAACAGCAAAGAGGCCTGAAGCTGCTGTGGAGGCTCGCTGTGGCCTGGCTCCACACTGAGGCGCTCCATGTTGGTTTTTCCTTTAATTTGTCACCCGTCTGTAGTTTATCATGTTGTACACACCCCTGCACATGTTGCATAGGAAACTGCTCCAGCGATCAGCAGAAGCTGCTTCAAAGACGTCGTCTTACCCTGGTGGTGAGAGATAAAGACAGATACAAAGGGAGGGCGTTAAAAGACCACAGACAGATTGAAGATTAATCAAAGAGTCAGAGAAAGGAGTCATTTTTAAAGTTTGGATGACTCAACATCTGAACATATATATTTTTTACCTGCTCTGATGAAGAGTTTCTGTTTGCGTGGTTAAACCCAGCACTGTAACTCTGCAGCAAAAACTGAAACGACGAAACATTCCTTTATCATTATCTGTGTTATAGCCACATTCAATATGCTGTATTTTTATCAATATGATGAACATCACCTGCCAGAACAGAGCGGGTTTGACACCGATATGTGGTAAAAAGCTGGCAACAACCTGGACAAGAAAAAAAAAGTTTCTATGATTGTGTCACAAGAACAAAGTGTCGTTAAAGTGTTATTGAATGACACACGCACCAGAGGTCCTGATATTGGCAAAAAAGCTAGAAAGAAAATAACACAAATTAGGACGTGATACAATTACATAGTAATAGCATATATGATAAACTATGTGAAAGTTTCAAAAATGTAATTTATACTTATTTGATGCTACTGGAATTGAATCTAAACCCAACAAATTTGCTGAAAGTTGCAGCTTTCTCTTTGAACACAGCTAATAAAAAGTTGTCTTAATTTGACTGTTTTTCTGCAAATAATTTGATTTAACAGTTTTAATGCTTATACTGATATTACATGACATGAATGCCCTAAACCATGGGTTCATTTTAATATTGGATGTGAACTGTTAAAATGTGTAAAAGCCGAGGTTTGAACGTACCTGGAGGGCGGAAAACTAGCGGAATAGCAGCACCAGAATCAGCGTGGACAGATGACTGTAAATACAGAAAAAGCAGCACATTAAACTCCAATAAAACACATCAGGGGCGCCACAGCTTCCAGAGGACATTAACACATGTAGCAGGTAGAAATGGAGTCTTAATTAGCAGTAAAATATGAGTGAATTCTGACTGATTTAGAGGTGAATCCCATGTTATTTGCTGTGTTGTGTTTCCTGCAAGACTTACAAGTGAGAGAGTCTGTGCATGTCCACCCTAGAGGAGGAAACAGACCAGATTTAAATGAAAGAGCAGCAGGTTCATGAAGCTGACTGATTGACCATCTGATTATCAGACATAATCTGACCTTTTCATTCAGTTTCTCTCCACTTCCAAGTAGAGCGTGGGCCTTCTGCACTTCAGCCTGAGGAGAGCAGAATCACTGGTTACATTTTCTCCCCATCTCACAGCATCAGATGACTGCAGCTGCTGCTACTTACATCAGAGGAGAGCAGAGATGTTGGATCAAGGAGATCAAGCCAGATCCGCAGTCGACTGAGGAAAGACTGCAAGAGAAGAAAGCTACAGTTCAACACTATATCAGAGGAGCTAAGAGGTAAAGTGAATGAATGCAACATGTATTCTTCAGTGATTGTGCACTGCTGGGGCTCTGCTCTGTGTGGTACCTGTCCCTCGCTTCTCCAGTACAACAGATTAGGATCCATCAGAGCGACGAGTACATTTACTTCTCATTAATTCAACAATTTACATGAACACAACCACAGCACACCTTCAGCCAGCTCAGGCTTTTGAGGTCAACTTCTATTTAGAAACTACTTCCGCCTTCAAACACGTGTTCAGCTGTGGGCGGAGTTGTGCTACATTCCTGGACATCGGAAATATCGGAGTTTACAGTTGTATCGCATCCGAGAAGAGAGCTCAAACGGCCGCGTTCACGTTACGTCTGGGCGTATAAATAACATCTAAACGTTTCACACACACAAAGTAGCTTTTTGGAGTATTTTCAAAGAATTAACTACTCATGTTAAAACGACTTGAAGCCTTTTAGAGATATAATTCACAGTATTGTATTTTTCGAGGAACTTGAAAGCAGCACGCGAGCTTCTTTTTACTTTTTAAAGCGTCATTTGTATCAGTAACAGTTTTCTGCTGCTGTTTGTAATTTAAAAAAGAGGGAAAAAATCAAGTTTACAGACCACCATACTAGTGAATATATTATATTTATACTTTTCCATATTTGCGCCGAACACGTGTGTCAATGACGCATGTCCTGCTCCTGTGACATAATCCAAGATGGCAGCCACCTTTGGAGGACTGCTCAGGACTTCTGTAAGTGGAGCTTCTACAACACAGCAGCACGTCCGCTGTTAGACCGCTTCGCTTAAGTTTGCTCTTTCGTGGTCAGTGGTTCTCTGGTTTGAATAAGTGACGGTGAAGAAGTCAGCTGAGCACCGAGGCGCTTGTCAGGTCGCTTGTGTCGCACACTGAGCTGACCAACCTCTGGTCCGCGGCCCCAATAGGGGTCACTAGAAATACTCTGCTGATACTGCTGGGGAAACAGCAAAAAGGAGCTTTATTAGGCAGTAATGTGTTGGTGTAGTGTGGTCATAGTTTAGCGATGACTTCTAGGCTGCTTGTGTTAGTCAATATTAATGAGTCACTAACTAATCCTGGTAAAAAGTTATCAGTAATAACTAACTACAGCTCTCCTGTCTATCCCAGTGGTGGAAGAAGTCAGCTACTCAAAGTTAAATGCTTTAAAATATTGCTCAGGTAAAAATGCAAAAGTATTGACATTAAAACATACTTATATTTCTAAAAGTAATTGTACTCTTTATGCAGAATGGATAATTTCAGAATCATATAAATTACAATTAGTGATGCATTAATGTACATGATAATGTTGCAGTTGTTTAAGGTGGGTATAAGTTTGTCTACTTTATATACTACTGGGATCAATAAAGGTGCATCTTAATCAACAATAATACATTTATTTGGTGATTTATGTTTAGTATTATTAATCTGAATGTGCAAAGTAACTCAAGTGGTCAAATAAATGTAGATAAAAAGTACTTGATTTGCATTTCCAGTATGAAGAAAATGGCCACCTACAGGTTGTTGTCTTCTGCCTACATCAACAGTCTGGAAGTTGAAAATCATCCAAAGACGGGGTTGTAGGCCATGAGTAATATTGATTAGACAAACATGTCTTGCAGACAGAGCGGCTCAGGGGGAGTTGAGTGAATCAACAAAGGAGGCAGGGCTCCAGAGGTGTTTGCGACCTTAAATCCGTCCAGTGTCACTAAAATAAAATAGCTGGAGGCACTGCTTGGCTGTCAGACTGGGGACCTCTTGTAAAGGGGAGCAGACAGGGCTCTGTCCTTATTTAAAGTTGTTTTATTCTATGTTCATTTAAGGTATTGAATTGTATGACAAGAGCTCTATTAGTACTCGATGTTAATAAAAATCATTGTTGTGGCTCATAACCGTTTTTTCCCCACATTTAATACCTCTGAAAAGGTAGAGAATTTTTTCTTCGACCAAATTATCTGCTGCTAAACTTAAAATACTACTAAACTGTAAACTGTTAGCCTGGAGCCCCGATCAGCATTTTCACAGGCACTTTTACATGTTACAGTAGGTGTAATTCATACAGGGTAAATAATACAATTAATGATGGCTGAATTCCATTTCGCTGCTTCATTTTCAGCATCCTGGTGTTGTGCATGCTGGCTCACTGTCACATTGAGCTTTTCCTAGTGTGACGAGTTAAATGTGCTGTAAAAAAAAATGATATATATGTAAACACAAAGTCTGCTATGAAAGGACCTGTCAAAAGTAGCAAACTGTTTTTTTTTATTTAGCAGAAAACACTTGATTGATATTTTTTAGTATTTTGTTCAAAACCACGTGTAGCTGTTTCATTCCACAACATAAAATCCACATCAGACATACAAGAACACACGTTGTGCTGGCTCAGACACTCACTTATAAAGCATGCTCGCCTTTAGTCCTGGCAGGAAGAGAAATTAGTGCCGAAGTGTTGCCACAGCAGGTACTTTGCAGTTGGCAGCTGATGGAAAAACACCTGCTGTGATATCTCTGCGGGGGGGGTGGTCACTAGTGCTCCAAGGATGACTTCTAAACCCACAGCGAGCACTGCTGCGTCACTACTTTACCCCCAGTGTGACTGCCTTTGGAATTACCCTTTGATATCTCAGCTAAGAACGTATTCGTGTCATGCATGTCGGCATGAAAAGAAGTGCAGATTTAAAACAGGAAGAAATGAGTT